>NW_026999316.1:59422-85951 GCF_037126465.1 Ornithodoros turicata
GGTACAACGAAGACAGACGACGACGCAGACACTGGACTGGCCAAACCTGTCAAGTCCAGAGTTTGTCAGACCCCTGGTGCTTGTGTGTCGTGTCGTCGTATCTCTTCATTGTACTCTAAATATTGTTTTTTAAATCGCTTTTCAATGCAGTACCGAAGAGCCTAATATTTTTACCTTATTCATACCACTGTCACTCGGGCAGTTTTCAACGACCATTGAGATCGATGACCATCGAAAATGCAAGTAGCACTCCCTATCGTGTAACGTGTCAACCTCTCAGGAAACATTGGATCGAATGCCCTTTGAGAGGTCGGCGCGTTACCCGCCTGATGGCGCTACGTGCATTTTCAATGGTCGTTGATTTAAATGGTCATTGGAGACTGCTCGTGTGACAGGGTTATTAGTGATCTGCTGCCAGACCAACCGCTTTGCGGCCCAGGTAAGCTTCCTACGGTCACGCGCTCCTGAAGCGGGCTGTATTGGCTTCAGCTAATTTGCGTCACAACATTCGGCGATGGATATTGCAACATACGTGCACCAGCTCCCCGTGGCTCAGTGGTTAGCGTGCTGGTCATGTCACGTCGAGACTGGGAGGTACCCGGGTTTGAACCCCGGTGCCGGCTGTGCTGTCTGGGGTTTTTCCTGGGTTTTCCTCAGACGCTTTCAGACATATATTCGGCACAGTTCCCTTAGAAGTCGGCCCAGGACGCACATTCCCCCGGGGCGTCAGTCGTGACTTTGCTCACCACTCTGAAGCCAACAACGACGAGCCCTTTAACTAGCGCCACAACCACCGCCACCACCACCCAGTATATGGTACAACGAAGAGAGACGACGACGCAGACACCTGAACTGGCCAAACCTGTCAAGTCCAGTGTTTGTCAGATCCCCTAGTGCTTGTGCTGTCGTGTCGTCGTATCTCTTCATTGTACTCTAAATATTGTTTTTTTAAATCGCTTTTCAATGCAGTACCGAATAGCCTAATTTTTTTACCTTATTTATACCACTGTCACTCGGGCAGTTTTCAACGATCATTGAGATCGATGACCATCGAAAATGCAAGTAGCACTCTCTAGCGTGTAACGTGTCAAACTCTCAGGAAACATTGGATCGAATGCCCTTTGAGAGGTTGGCGCGTTCCCCGCCTGATGTCGCCACGCGCATTTTCAATGGTCGTTGATTTAAATGGTGATTGGAGACTGCTCGTGTGACAGGGTTATTAGTGATCTGCTGCCAGACCAACCGCTTTCGGCCCAGGTAAGATTCTTAAGGTCACGCGCACCTGAAGCGGGCTGTATTGGCTTCACCTAATTTGCGTCACAACATTCGGCGATGGATATTGCAACATACGTGCACCAGCTCCCGTGGCTCAGTGGTTAGCGTGCTGGTCATGTCACGTCGAGACTGGGAGGTACCCGGGTTTGAACCCCGGTGCCGGCTGTGCTGTCTGGGGTTTTTCCTGGGTTTTCCTCAGACGCTTTCAGACATATATTGGCACAGTTCCCTTAGAAGTCGGCCCAGGACGCACATTCCCCCGGGGCGTCAGTCGTGACTTTGCTCACCACTCTGAGGCCAACACGGACGAGCCCTTTAACTAGCGCCACAACCACCGCCACCACCCAATATATCGTACAATGAAGAGAGACGACGACGCAGACACTGGACTGGCCAAACCTGTCAAGTCCAGTGTTTGTCAGACCCCTAGTGCTTGTGTGTCGTGCCGTCGTATCTCTTCATTGTACTCTAAATATTGTTTTTTTAAATCGCTTTTCAATGCAGTACCGAAGAGCCTAATTTTGTTACCTTATTTATACCACTGTCACTCGGGCAGTTTTCAACGACCATTGAGATCGATGACCATCGAAAATGCAAGTAGCACTCCCTAGCAGTAGTAATGTAAGAACCCAAGATTTACACGGAAAATCCACGGCAAGTATTGCACTTTTTACTTTAAATTAATTTAAAATAACTTTAAATTTTTTTGAAATAATTTAAATTTAAAAAAATTTAAATTGGGCAAAATCTGACTCAGTGCAATACTTGTCGTGGATTTTCTATGTAAAACTCGGGTTGCAGGAAATAAAAACTAGATAGAAAGGAAGCAGACAGTGGGAAATGATTTATTTGAAAATCAACGACGCCATCTTGAAGAAATCACGCCGGTGCGGGCGACTGGAGCACGACGGTTGCAGAGGCAGGTGGCACGCTAGTTCCAAGGCATAACACCAGATGGCGCCAGCATCGTAGCTCTATACAAGAAACACAGAGAACAAGAAAGTACTAGCGACACGTAAAAATGGCAACACTGCTCGACAAGTCTAAGCATGCCAGAGCGCGGGGAAAAGGCCTAACCGCTACTGCTAAACAGCACGGAGAAAACACTACACATTGGGGGAAAAGGCTTAAGGCAATCGACTAGGCCTAACCACAGCGTCACAACACTTCGCGGCTAACACAAGGCGGGAACCACACGATGGTAAACGTGCGTCAACAGGCTTGGACACCGCTAAACAAGTCTAAACATGCGAGAAAAGGCTTAACACCAGCACGGTAAAACAACGCGCAAACATTGGTAAATCACTCACCTTTTTCCCCGCTGCGACGGAGCGTCCGCTCTCGTCGACAGCCGCACGTCTTCCCCAACGAGAGTCAGAGGTGGACTGACGTAAGCGCCACTCTACGGGTGCTACGCATGCGCGCGCTCCTACCGCCACCTGCGAGGAGGAGGAGGAGTGTCGTTGGGAGGAACACGAGAGGTCGGCCTGCCTGATTAGGCGGCATGTTTCTCGGGAAGGGAAAGGTGGTGGAGAGGAGAAGAGGAAAGGGTGAAGTGGAAGACCGAGCGGAATCCGCTTGGGGGGAGGATAGCTGCGTCCATGGGCCGACTTCGGGAGAACTGTGCCGGCATACGCCTATTACACATCTGAGGGAAACCCAGGAAAAACCCCAGACGGCACAGCCGGCCCGCGGATTCGAACCGCGGACCTCCCAGTCTCCAAGCGCACGCGTTACCGCTGCGCCACCGGAGATGGTGCCACCTGCGAGAGGCTAAGAGAGAAGAGCATTCCTGCGCCCTCTTCTCTCGTTGCTCATTGGTCGTGAGGCCAAGTGAGTAGAGCATTCCGGCGCCCCCTGCTGGCCGTTCTCATTGGTCCAGACATCATCCTATTGTCTCAGGGCTACACTGTTTTTTTTTCACTAATGCTCCTCTAGACAAGGCTGGCTCTAGACAAGGCTCCTCTAGACTGGGTCAATCTCCAGTGAAGCCACGGTATGACGTCATCATGCACCTGCGTGGCTCAAGGACGCGTGCGCTCTAGACAGGGGACCTATTATTTATTGAATCACTATCCCAAGATTATTTCCTTTATTCTTCTATAACGATTGCATAGTGAACTATTGCAGAAGAGCACCATGCATGAAAGCTGATCGTAGGAATTCCAAAGTCTTACTAAATGAGACTTGCAAAAGAACAAAATATCCTAACACGTAACTCCATCAACGGCAAATAAGAGGACTAGGCACTCAACAAATCAACGCGCGCAGAACTCAGGGCAGCACTATCGTCAAGACGACAATGTTCCTTGTCAAAAAAGACAAAATACAAAGCGTTAACAAAGGAAAGCATGCATATCGGGGCATGTCCGGACACGTCAGGACAAATCGCACGACTGTTGGGCAACAGAGGAAAACGAACACTTGAACACAGTGAAACGACGCTCACTATCATCGGACACGTACACTACATTCCCTCATTGTAAATCCGCTCGTCGCAAAATCCACCTGCATCGTCGAACACCATTCACCAGTGACGAACCACACATCCGCACCCCATCAGGGGCAGACAGAACCCCACCTAAGCTACGCTCTTCCACTCACGGCCAACGCAATTACCAGGATCATAATTACCGTGTCAACACCCGCCAGTGTCCAAGAGAGAAGTGAATCCTTGCGCCCCCTGCAGGCCAGTCTCATTGGTCGCGACGGCATCCTATTGTTTCAGGGCTACCCTGTTTTTTTCCACTAATGCTAACAGGGGATCTGTTATTTACTGAATCACTATCCCAAGATTATTTCCTTTATTCTTCTATAACGATTGCATAGGGAACTATTGCAGAAAAACACCATAGACAAGAGGAGATTGTAGCATTTCATTCCCAAAGTCTTACTGTACAGGGAAAAAAATGGTGCAGCAAGACATGTTCATCCCACCCGAGAGCCAGGTAGATAATTGAATAATGATGCTTTGTTCCTCCTGAATAAAGTCACACACCTGTCCCCCTCGCGGTTACTCTCTGAACTAAATGAATCGCAAAAGTATTAAGAATAGCACTATTCCCATTCAAGGCAGCACTATCGTCAAGAATGTTTCTCTTCAAAAAGGAAAAATCTACATGTAGAAGGAAAGCATGTCAGTGCATGTTTGTCAGACAACAAGGGGTAAAAAAGCGAAAAGAAACAAAGAAGAAAACCAATATCAAACTATTTCTAAGCACACGCACTCCTCTTATTCAAAAACAGTGCTCATCATAAATCTGTCCAGGGGAATGCACACCATTTTGCTACACTTTTTTCCAGTAACGGTCAATGCATTGCTACAGACTGCGTGACGTCATCACATCCTGTCCGAAGAAGAAGACAGCGGATAAGACTCTCCTATTAATTATTGAATCGCAAGAGTATTTCCTTTGTCCTACTCTTAATGACATTCATTCTCTCATTAAAATTCAACAAAAAAGCACCCTGCATATTAACGATTTTCACCCCAAAGGCTCATCATGGTCATTAGAATTACAGTAAACTACCACTGCTCTTTAAAGTGCAGCTCCGCTGCTGTTCCGAAAGTATCAAGACGTTGCGATATTCAGAACCGTGGTCCCAACTTCATTCATAAACGCACATTGCTTTCCAAATTTCCATGCTCCTTCGTGAGAAATTTGAGAAAAACTACCGGGCGGCGGTTCCACTTGTGACGTCATACTTGGAACTGCGCGGATTGGATAGCCACACCTAGCCAGCTCTGCCTGGCAACCAGTTTGTGTTTACACTCCGTCATGGCCGCTGTATCGTGCTGAAATAGCTGTCACGAGCTATCGGGGACCACCGCACCGTTTTATCATGTTTCTTATAAGGAATACTTCGTCTTCGAGCACGTTCTCGTTCTCAATAGCTTTGGTGGTGCTTTCTGCACGCGCAGCAAGTCCGCGCATAGTGCGCTGCCAAAGCTATTGAGAATGCGTAAGTGTACGTCACACGTTAGGTGTTAGGTCTTGTTGGTAGCATGAAGCACAGTGCGGGCACAGAATGTCCGCTCACGACGGCCGTCGTTGCACAACGAGGCCATCCTCTAAGGCTTGTTAAAGAAGACCGGCAAAACTATCTTTGAGGCTATTAACGACAGCAATTATCACGGAACACACCCAAAACATTCACCTTCGCCCATAGATCTCCGCCATCGCATCGACGATTTGGCGTTAGCCAAGCCACGAGCGCGGCTAAGCCAGGACGAAGCCGGGATTGGTCAAGGTTTGCCGACCACAGGACCGCCGTGCAGGGAAAATTTAAAAAATTGTTTTCTTAAAAACTACAAACAAATGGGTGAAAATTTTTCATATGTATGCTCCCTGTGCGGAAACGAACGCACAGCCCAAGCATGGCTTCATTCTGTCGCAGTCGAAAATCGGCGGAGCTGAGCTTTAAAATAATAAGTGAGTCCACTCCACATCACCTCCAGACCCACCCGAGAGCCAGACACATAATTGAATAATGATGCTTTGTTCCTCCTGAATAAAGTCACACACCTGTCCCCCTCGCGGTTACTCTCTGAACTAAATGAATCGCAAAAGTATTAAGAATAGCACTATTCCCATTAAAGGCAGCACTAACGTCAAGAATTTTTCTCTTGAAAAAGGAAAAATCAACATAGAGAAGGAAAGCATGTCAGAACAAGCCCAGGCATGTCAGCGCATGTTTGTCAGACAACAAGGGGGAAAAAGCGAAAAGAAACAAAGAAGGAAACCAGCATCAAACTATTTCCAAGCACACGCACTCCTCTTGTTCAAAAACAGTGCTCATCATAAATCTGTCCAGGGGAATACACACCATTTTGCTACACGTTTTTCAGTAACAGTCAACGCATTGCTACAGACTGCGTGACGTCATCACATCCTGTCTGAAGAAGAAGACAGCGGCAAAGACTCCTATTAATTGTTGAATCGCAAGATTATTTCCTTTGTCCTACTCTTACCCAAGCAGCACAATGTACCCAAAGTCGAGTGCAATAGGGGTGGACGGTATGTGTCTTATCAATGTTCTTTTGTTTCACCAGTTCGTTCAAGGTCTTTCACCTACCCGTCCACCCCTACTGCACTCGACTTTCAGTACATTGTGCTGCTCGGGTAATGACATTCATTCTCTCATTAAAATTCAACAAAAAAGCACCCTGCATATTAACGATTTTCACCCCAAAGGCTCATCATGGTCATTAGAATTACAGTAAACTACCACTGCTCTTTAAAACGATAAGTGAGTCCACTCCACATCACCTCCAGGCCTATGTAATACATGACCCTTTCTATGCTCATACATTCGTTGTCTGAGGCTACACCTGCGAGCAAAAACGCGCGGAAGCCGGGTGGGCAAAGTTCCATTCGCGCATTGCGAGCATAAAGGCGGGAAAGCCTGGGAGCAAAGTTCTATTCGCGCACTCCAAAGCACAAGACAGAATGCCTTTACGGGAACATGATGGCATTCCTATACTATATTAATGATTATTGCATTGCAGTTTAGAAAAGCTTCTACAAAACTATAATTTTAGGAGCCCATTAAAATTCAACTTTCTATGGAAACTATAATTGCCCTATTACTTGGATCGCTACTAATGAAGCGCTCCAATTTTTTCTCTCTTCCCATTTCAGCCTTGTCATGCAGTGAAGCCGACTCACATCCAAAATAATTAATTTACACTGAGGGTGCCGTGCTTCAGGAATTCCTATCCTGCGCTCAGATGCAAGCATTTCTTCACGGATACCTTTAACAGCTGACTTCCTCAACATACCGAGCTCCTAACAACATCTAACAAACAATCAGAGAAACCCACTTCTCAGCTGCACCATGCGCTTGTGCTTGACTTAAAAAACCTGAAGCATATGCTAATAAACTAAGAAAAAGACACTCGGGTCTGGTATGTGATAGTGCCACATACGCAGACGTATTGCCCTTGCGTAAAGAAAGCACAGGACAGGGATACACAAATTTCCTTAGATGAGCAGGGAAAAGGCTTAAGACCTCAGGTCACCACACATCGCCACGCGGCTAGCACAACATGACACCAACAAGATACTAGCAGCGGGAAGAACTGCAACACTGCTAAACAAGTCCAGACATGCCACGATGACGTCACAAATCAGGAGAAAAAAAAGCACACGCATGCACGCACAGAGGACAACGCATTAAACACACGGAGCGCTCAGGAATAATCGTAGCGTTACCGCACATCTCTACGAAGCTCAACGTCTAACACAAGACGACAACAACAACAAGATATTAACGAAGGGTAAAAATTGCAACACTGAACAAGTCCAGACATGCGACATCGCATACAAAACACTGCTCATCGGGGAAAAGGCCTAAGCCCGCGGCGGATCATCATAGAGCATACACAACTTCATTTTTCTACTTCGCGTAAACTAAACGCGGTCTGCTTGGAAAACGACGTACAAATTTTCTTATTGAGCAGAGAAATATAGAAATTTCTACTCCGTGCTCAGATACCAGCATTTCTGCTCAAAAACCTGCAAAATTAAGCACTGCTTACTTCGTCAAGATATCGAACACCCAACAAAATCAAACAAACAACCCCACTTCCACTGATAGAACACTATTCAGCTTTTACGCAGCAGGCTTTCTTCTACATAAAAGTAGAGAAAATAAGAAAAGAGCAGCGAAAAATTACACGCACTTTTGCTTGACTTAAAAAACCTGAAGCATATGCCAATAAACCAAGAAAAAGACACTCATGTCTGGTATCTGATAGTGCCACATACACAGACGCATTACTCTTGCGTAAAGAAAGCACAGGACAGGGATACACAAATGTCCTTCAGTGAGCAGGGAAAAGGCTTAAGCCGTACCGCCTAGGAATAATCGGAGAATCACCGCTTATCGCTACACGGCTAGCACAACATGACAGCAACAAGATATCAGCGAAGGGTAAAAATTGCAGCAAGAAAGACACTACTGAACAAGTCTAGACATGCGACATCGAATGCGAAAACACTGGTGATCGGGGAAAAGGGCTAAGCCTGCGGCGGATCATCATAGAGCATACATAAGTTCATTTCGCGTAAACTAAACGCGGTCTGCTTGGAAAACGAGGTACAAAGTTTCTTAGGGAGCAGAGAAATGTAGCAATTTCTACTCCGTGCTCAGATACCAGCATTTCTGCTCAAAAACCTGCAAAATTAAGCACAAGCTTACTTCGTCAAGATATCGAACACCCAACAAAATCAAACAAACAACCCCACTTCCACTGATAGAACACTATTCAGCTTTTACGCAGGAGGCTTTCTTCTGCATAAAAGTAGAGAAAATAAGAAAAGAGCAGCGAAAAATTACACGCACTTTTGCACGCATAGCAATAAGAGAAAAAAATAAAATAAAATAACGAGGCACACGCTAATAAACTGTGACAAAGACACCAATTTCTGCTATCAGATAACTATTGCATAATGCTAAATAGTCATTTGCATTGTCCCTGCGTGAAGAAAGCACAGGACAGGGATACACAATTTATCTTAAGCGAGCAGGGAAAGTCACTTCTACTCGAACAGCTTAATACCATAAAGTCTGAATTTTTGCAAAGAAAATAAAGCTTGAACAGCGCTACGAACGTGACAGACACATACTAACAAACAAACAACAGCAGGACCGGCGTCGGACACTCATAAAATACCCTGCCCAAAACAAAGACTTCACGAGGTTCGCTAGGCAATTCCATTAAAAACGCTCGCCCTATCCTACAGATAGCAATGCAAACGCGACTGCCCTTATTTTTTAAATCACTATTTCACGCAATAGTACATAAATGTGTCACTCGTGTCTCACGAAAAGGCAAACACTTACTTGTCAAGTGGGGTCCCAGCGCGTGCGCGCGCACACACGCAGACACACACACTCACGTTTTCACACACACACTAAAACACAAAGTCTATTTTCACAACCACATAAATCCATATTATTCCTCAGGTCAATAATCATCCTACCATCGCCAAAAGACGGCACAGACATGCATGCTTACGCAAGACAATCGGTCCTCGTTCCGTATGTAATAGGATATCGCCACTCGACCGGCGCGAACCAATAAAGAAAGAAAGGAACGCATGTTCGCTACGACGAAAACGGTGCCGTTCTTCTACGCAGCGATCATTATACAGACGCGTAAATGTGAACATCATTCGCTACACACTATAGCTCTCATCATATTTAAACCAAACCACTTAACTTGTGTTCATAGGTCTACACTAAATAGGTGAACCGATAATGACTCCAAATAAAATAAAATAAAATAATCATTCCAGCATCGCTGGCTGCAAGATTGCGTACCCAACAGAGCAGCGCGCTTCCATCAACACGCCTTGGGCTGACTTTACACACCCAAAGCCTTCTCTGAATACATTCTGCTGTCGCCGGAATAAAAGATTTATCGCGACGGTACTACAATGTCAGCTCTGTTGCTGTTTAAGTGATAAAACAGTGCGCTCACTCGGAGTAACGGATCGCGCGCGTCCAAACCGCGAGAACGGGCCCGCGTTGCGCTCGCGCGGGGAATCTCGTACGTCGCGAGTCCGAACCGCGAGGCCCGCGTTGCACTCGCGCGGGGAACTGCGCGCGTCGCGTCGCGAGAACGGGTCCGCGCGCCGCTCGCGTGGGGCGCGGTTCGGGCGCACTGTTTTATCACTTAAACAGCAACAGAGCTGACATTGTAGTACTGTCGCGATAAATCTTTTATTCCGGCGACAGCAGAATGTACTCAGAGAAGGCTTTGGGTGTGTAAAGTCAGCCCAAGGCGTGTTGATGGAAGCGCGCTGCTCTGTTGGGTACGCAATCTTGCAGCCAGCGATGCTGGAATGATTATTTTATTTGATTTTATTTGGAGTCATTATCGGTTCAACTATTTAGTGAAGACCTATGAACACAAGTTAAGTGGTTTGGTTTAAAAATGATGAGAGCTATAGTGTGTAGCGAATGATGTTCACATTTACGCGTCTGTATAATGATCGCTGCGTAGAAGCACGGCACCGTTTTCTTCGTAGCGAACATGCATTCCTTTCTTTCGTTATTGGTTCGCGCCGGTCGAGTGGCGATATCCTATTACATACGGAACGAGGACCGATTGTCTTGCGTAAGCATGCATGTCTGTGCAGTCTTTTGGCGATGGTAGGATGATTATTGACCTGAGGAATAATATGGATTTATGTGGTTGTGAAAATAGACTTTGTGTTTTGGTGTGTGTGTGAAAATGTGAGTGTGTGTGTGTCTGCGTGTGTGCGCGTGCACGCGCTGGGACCCCACTTGACAACTAAGTGTTTGCCTTTTCGTGTGACACGAGTGACACATTTATGTACTATTGCGTGAAATAGTGGTTTAAAAAATAAGGGCAGTCGCGTTTGCATTGCTATCTGTAGGATAGGACGAGCGTTTTTAATGGAATTGCCTAGCGAACCTGGTGAAGTCTTTGTTTTGGGCAGGGTATTTTATGAGTGCCCGACGCCGGTCCTGCTGTTGTTTGTTTGTTAGTATGTATCTGTCACGTTCGTAGCGCTGTTCAAGCTTTGTTTTCTTTGCACAAATTCGGATTTATGGTATTAAGCTGTCCGAGTAGAATTGACTTTTCTGGTCGCTTAAGATAAATTGAGTGTCCTTTTTCTGTGCTTTCTTCACGCAGGAACAATGCAATTGGGTATTTAGCATTATGCAATAGTTATCTGATAGCAGAAATTAGTGTCTTTGTCACAGTTTATTAGCATGTGCCTCGTTATTTTTTTTTTTCTCTTATTGCTATGCGAGCAAAAGTGCGTGTAATTTTTCGCTGCTCTTTTCTTATTTTCTCTACTTTTACGCAGAAGAAAGCCTCCTGCGTAAAAGCTGAATAGTGTTCTACCAGTGGAAGTGGGGTTGTTTGTTTGATTTTGTTGGGTGTTCGATATTTTGACGAAGTAAGCAGTGCTTAATTTTGCAGGTTTTTGAGCAGAAATGCTGGTATCTGAGCACGGAGTAGAAATTTCTATATTTCTCTGCTCCTTAAGAACATTTGTACTTCGTTTTCCAAGCAGACCGCGTTTAGTTTACGCGAAGTAGAAAAATGAAGTTGTGTATGCTCTATGATGATCCACCGCGGGCTTAGGCCTTTTCCCCGATGAGCAGTGTTTTGTATGCGATGTCGCATGTCTGGACTTGTTCAGTGTTGCAATTTTTACCCTTCGTTAATATCTTGTTGTTGTTGTCGTCTTGTGTTGGACGTTGAGCTTCGTAGCGATGTGCGGTAACGCTACGATTATTCCTGAGCGCTCCGTGTGTTTAATGCGTTGTCCTCTGTGCGTGCATGCGTGTGCTTTTTCCCCTGATTTGTGACGTCATCGTGGCATGTCTGGACTTGTTTAGCAGTGTTGCAGTTCTTCCCGCTGCTAGTATCTTGTTGGTGTCATGTTGTGCTAGCCGCGTGGCGATGTGTGGTGACCTGAGGTCTTAAGCCTTTTCCCTGCTCACCCAAGGAAATTTGTGTATCCCTGTCCTGTGCTTTCTTTACGCAAGTGTAATGCGTCTGCGTATGTGGCACTATCAGATACCAGACCTGAGTGTCTTTTCCTTGGTTTATTGGCATATGCTTCAGGTTTTTTAAGTCAAGCACAAGTGCGCGCAATTTTTCGCTGCTCTCTTCCTCAAATCACCGATTTTACGCAGAAGAAAGTCGCATGGTGCAGCTGAGAAGTGGGTTTCTCTGATTGTTTGTTAGATGTTGTTAGGAGCTCGGTATGTTGAGGAAGTCAGCTGTTAAAGGTATCCGTGAAGAAATGCTTGCATCTGAGCGCAGGATAGGAATTCCTGAAGCACGGCACCCTCAGTGTAAATTAATTATTTTGGATGTGAGTCGGCTTCACTGCATGACAAGGCTGAAATGGGAAGAGAGAAAAAATTGGAGCGCTTCATTAGTAGCGATCCAAGTAATAGGGCAATTATAGTTTCCACAGAAAGTAGAATTTTAATGAGCTCCTAAAATTATAGTTTTGTAGTAGTTTTTCTAAACTGCAATGCAATAATCATTAATATAGTAAACGAATGCCATCGTGTTCCCGTAGAGGCGTTCTGTCTTGTGCTTTGGAGTGCGCGAATAGAACTTTGCTCCCAGGCTTTCCCGCCTTTTTGCTCGCAATGCGCGAATGGAACTTTGCCCCCCGGCTTCCGAGCCTTTTTGCTCGCAGGTGTAGCCTCAGACAACAATTGTATGAGCATAGAAAGGGTCATGTATTACATAAGTCTGGAGGTGATGTTGAGTGGACTCACTTATTATTTTAAAGAGCAGTGGTAGTTTACTGTAACTCTAATGACCATGATGAGCCTTTGGGGTGAAAATCGTTAATTTGCAGGGTGCTTTTTTGTTGAATTTTAATGAGAGAATGAATATCATTAAGAGTAGGACAAAGGAAATAATCTTGCGATTCAATAAATAATAGGAGTCTTTGCCGCTGTCTTCTTCTTCAGACGGGATGTGATGACGTCACGCAGTCTGTAGCAATGCGTTGACTGTTACTGAAAAAAGTGTAGCAAAATGGTGTGTATTGCCCTGGACGGATTCATGATGAGCACTGTTTTGAGCAATAGTTTGATACTGGTTTTCTTTGTTTCTTTTCGCTTTTCCCCCCTTGTTGTCTGACAAACATGTGCTGACATGCCTTGGCCTGTTCTGACATGCTTTCCTTCTACATGTAGATTTTTCCTTTTTGAAGAGAAACATTCTTGACGATGGTGCTGCCTTGAATGGGAGTAGAGCTATTCTTCATAATTTTGCAATTCATTTAGTTCAGAGAGTAACCGCGAGTGGGACCGGAGTGTGACTTTATTCAGGAGGAACAAAGCGTCATTATTCACTTAGCTGCATGGCTCTCGGCTGGGATGGACATGTCTTGCTGAACAATTTTTTTCCCTGTACAGTAAGACTTTGGGAATGAAATGCAAACAATCTCCTCTTGTCTATGGTGCTCTTCTGTAATAGTTCCCTATGCAAATTATAGTAGAATAAAGGAAATAATCTTGGGATAGTGATTCAGTAAATAACAGATCCCCTGTCTAGAGCGTAAGCGTCCTTGAGCCACGCACCCGCATGATGACGTCATACCGTGGCTTGACTGCAGGTTGACCTTGTCTAGACGAGCATTAGTGGAAAAAAACAGGGTAGCCCTGAAACAATAGGATGCCGTCACGACCAATGAGACTGGCCTGCAGGGGGGCGCAAGGATTCACTTCTCTCTTGGACACTGGCGGGTGTTGACACGATAATTATGATCCTGGTAATTGCGTTGGCCGTGAGTGGAAGAGCGTAGCTTAGGTGGGGTTCTGTCTGCCCCTGATGGGGTGCGGATGTGTGGTTCGTCACTGGTGAATGGTGTTCGACGATGCAGGTGGATTTTGCGACGAGCGGATTTACAATGAGGGAATGTAGTGTACGTGTCCGATGATAGTGAGCGTCGTTTCACTCTGTTCAAGTGTTCGTTTTCCTCTGTTGCCCAACAGTCGTGCGATTTGTCCTGACGTGTCCTGACATGCCCCGATATGCATGCTTTCCTTTGTTAACGCTTTGTATTTTGTCTTTTTTGACAAGGAACATTGTCGTCTTGACGATAGTGCTGCCCTGAGTTCTGCGCGCGTTGATTTGTTGAGTGCCTAGTCCTCTTATTTGTCGTTGATGGAGTTACGTGTTAGGATATTTTGTTCTTTTGCAAGTCTCATTTAGTAAGACTTTGGAATTCCTACGATCAGCTTTCATGCATGGTGCTCTTCTGCAATAGTTCCCTATGCAATCGTTATAGAAGAATAAAGGAAATAATCTTGGGATAGTGATTCAATAAATAATAGGTCCCCTGTCTAGAGCGCACGCGTCCTTGAGCCACGCAGGTGCATGATGACGTCATACCGTGGCTTCACTGCAGATTGACCTTGTCTAGAGGAGCATTAGTGGAAAAAAACAGTGTAGCCCTGAGACAATAGGATGATGTCTGGACCAATGAGAACGGCCAGCAGGGGGCGCAAGAATGCTCTTCTCACTTAGCCTCACGACCAATGAGCAACGAGAGAAGAGGGCGCAGGAATGCACTTCTCTCTTAGCCTCTCGCAGGTGGCACCAGCTCCGGTGGCGCAGCGGTAACGCGTGCGCTTGGAAACTGGGAGGTCCGCGGTTCGAATCCGCGGGCCGGCTGTGCCGTCTGGGGTTTTTCCCTTTGAGAGGCTGGCGCGTTACCCGCCTGATGGCACTATGCGCATTTTCAAAAGTTCGTTGATTTAAACGGTGATTGGAGACTGCTCGTGTGACAGGGTTATTAGTGATCTGCTGCCAGACCAACCGCTTTGCGGCCCAGGTAAGCTTCTTAAGGTCACGCGCTCCTGAAGCGGGCTGCATTGGCTTCACCTAATTTGCGTCACAACATTCGGCGATGGATATTGCAACATACGTGCACCAACTACCGTGGCTGAGTGGTTAGCGTGCTGGCCATGTCACGTCGAGACTGGGAGGTACCCGGGTTCGAACCCTGGTGCCAGCTGTGCTGGCTGGGGTTTTTCCTGGGTTTTCCTCAGACGCTTTAAGATATATGTCGGCACAGTTCTCTTAGAAGTCGGCTCAGGACGCACATACCGCCGGGGCGTCAGTCGTCACTTTGCTCACTACTCTGAGGCCAACAACGACGAGCCCTTTAACTAGCGCCACAACCACCGCCACCACCACCCAGTATATGGTACGACAAAGAGAGACGACGACGCTGACACTGAACTGGCCAAACCTGTCAAGTCCAGTGTTTCTCAGATCCCTAGTGCTTGTGTGTCGTGTCGTCGTATCTCTTCATTGTACTCCAAATATTGTTTTTTTAAATCGCTTTTCAATGCAGTACCGAAGAGCCTAATTTTTTACCTTATTTATACCACTGTCACTCGGGCAGTTTTCAACGACCATTGAGATCGATGACCATCGAAAATGCAAGTAGCACTCTTAGCGTGTAACGTGTCAACCTCTCAGGAAACATTGGATCGAATGCCCTTTGAGAGGTTGGCGCGTTACCCGCCTGATGGCGCTACGCGCATTTTCAATGGTCGTTGATTTAAATGGTGATTGGAGACTGCTCGTGTGACAGGGTTATTAGTGATCTGCTGCCAGACCAACCGCTTTGCGGCCCAGGTAAGCTTCTTAAGGTCACGCGCTCCTGAAGCGGGCTGTATTGGCTTCAGCTAATTTGCGTCACAACATTCGGCGATGGATATTGCAACATACGTGTACCAGCTCCCGTGGCTCAGTGGTTAGCGTGCTGGCCATGTCACGTCGAGACTGGGGGGTACCCGGGTTCGAACCCCGGTGCCGGCTGTGCTGGCTGGGGTTTTTCCTGGGTTTTCCTCAGACGCTTTAAGACATATGTCGGCACAGTTCTCTTAGAAGTCGGCCCAGGACGCACATTCCTGCGGGGCGTTAGTCGTGAATTTGCTCATCTCTGTGAGGCCAACAACTGCGAGCCCTTTAACTAGCGCCACAACCACCGCCACCACCACCCAGTATATGGTACAACGAAGAGAGACGACGACGCAGACACTGAACTGGCCAAACCTGTCAAGTCCAGTGTTTGTCAGATCCCTAGTGCTTGTGTGTCGTGTCGTCGTATCTCTTCATTGTACTCTAAATATTGTTTTTTTTAAATCGCTTTTCAATGCAGTACCGAAGAGCCGAATTTTTTTACCTTACTTATACCACTGTCACTCGGGCAGTTTCCAACGACCATTGAGATCGATGACCATCGAAAATGCAAGTAGCACTCCCTAGCGTGTAACGTGTCAACCTCTCAGGCAACATTGGATCGAATGCTCGTTGGGAAGTTGACGCGTTACCCGCTTGATGGCGCTACGCGCATTTTCAATGTTCGTTAGTTTCAATGGTCATTGGAGACTGCTGGTGTGACAGAGTTATTAGTGATCTGCTGCCAGACGAACCGCTTTGCGGCCCAGATAAGCTTCCAACGGTCACGCGCTCCAGAAGCGGGTGGTATTGGCTTCAGCTAATTTGCTTGGCAACATTCGGCGATGGATAATGCAACATACGTGCACCAGCTCCCGTGGCTCTGTGGTTAGCGTGCTGGCCATGTCACGTCGAGACTGGGAGGTACCCGGGTCCGAATCCCGCTGCCGGCTGTGCTGTCTGGGGTTTTTCCTGGGTTTTCCTCAGTAGTAGTTACTGGACACAGACTGTCCGCAAATCTACAAGGCTTCTGGACACGTTTAATTAGCAATTAGAGCTAATTGGGACCCCCCACATTAATCAGCATCATCCAATGAGTCATCACACTAATTGGGGAGCGTCTAACTAGTGTCCAGACCACCCTATGCGTTGCGGACAATCTGTGTCCATAAAAAATAAAAAAATAGGTAGAGATAGAGTGGAGAGAAGGAGTTTAGTTGAAGATCAACAACGCCATCTTGAAGAAAGCGGCCCGGAAAGGCCGCTGACCATCGCCGGGCGACGGAGCACAGAGGCAGGTTGCGAAGCATCCCAGCTATGACCACCAGTTCCGGACATCCTGTGACGTCAGCTGTGACGTCAACATGGCATGTCTGGGCAAGTTAGGACAGCTCTGGGCATGCAAGGAGAAAAACACTTGTAATACAGAGGCTGGGAAAGCAAGAGTATGCAAACCATCAATAGCTAACAAGAAAAAACAATTAGTTACACAACAAATGGGCCCACCACAACAGGAGCGCAGAACCATGCGACTGCTCCATCCGAGAGGCAGGCAGAAACTGACTCGTAATGGTTTTTGTCCTGTATAAACCCCACAGCTGCACCCCCTAGCGGTTACTTTCTCAACTAATCTCACAACAAAATTATTAAGAATCACGCCAGCGCTACTCCCGGTCCCAAGGCAGAAGATGATAGAAAATGGCGGGAATGCCCGGACAACAGCAACCAGCACCCGACGTGCACGGGCACGAAAATCGCAAACAAAGCGGGAACAAAGTTGGCGAAAGCATTAGTTACACAACAAATCACCTCACCACAGTAGGAGCGCGGACTGATGCGACTGCTCTCGTCGACAGCCAGGTCGAAGTGACGACGGAGCGAACGACCACACGTCTTCTCCCAACGAGAGCCAGAGGTGGACTGACGTAAGCGCCACTCTACGGGTGCTACGCATGCGCGCGCTCGTAGCGCCCTCTGCGCGCTCCTACCGCCACCTGCGAGAGGCTAAGAGAGAAGAGCATTCCTGCGCCCTCTTCTCTCGTTGCTCATTGGTCGTGAGGCTAAGTGAGAAGAGCATTCCTGCGCCCCCTGCTGGCCGTTCTCATTGGTCGGTACGTCATCCTATTGTCTCAGGGCTACACTGTTTTTTTCCACTAATGCTCCTTTGGTCAATCTACAATGAAGCCACAGTATGACGTCATCATGCAGCTGCGTGGCTCAAGGACGCGTACGCTCTAGACAGGGGACCTATTATTTATTGAATCACTATCCCAAGATTATTTCCTTTATTATTCTATAACAACTGAATAGGAAACTATTGCAGAAGAGCACCATGCATGAAAGCTAATCGTAAGAATTCCAAAGTCTTACTAAATGAGACTTGCAAAAGAACAAAATATCCTAACACGTAACTCCATCAACGGCAAATAAGAGGACTAGGTACTCAACAAATCAACACAGAGTACGGGTAAACAGGAGCGCAGAACTCAGGGCAGCACTATCGTCAAGACAACAATGTTCCTTGTCAAAAGAGAAAAATTACAAAACGTCAACACAGGAAAGCATGCATATCGGGGCATGTCAGAACACGTCAGCACAAATTGTACGACTGCTGGGCAACAGAGGAAAACAAACACTTGAACAGAGTGAAAAAGACACTCACCATCATTTTTCCCGTTCACAGCATTCCCTCATTGTAAATCCGCTCGTCACAAAATCCACCTGCATCGTCGAACACCATTCACCAGTGACGAACCACACATCCGCACCCCATCAGAGGCAGACAGAACCCCACCGAAGCTACGCTCTTCCACTGACGGCCAGCGCCAGGAGCAGAATTTGCGTGTCGAGTCGTGTAGCGATGTGCGGTAACGCTACGATTATTCCTGAGCGCTCCGTGTGTTTAATACGTTGTCCTCTGTGCGTGCATGCGTGTGCTTTTTTTCCTGATTTGTGACGTCATCGTGGCATGTCTGGACTTGTTTAGCAGTGTTGCAATTTTACCCGCTGCTAGTATGTTGTTGGTGTCATGTTGTGCTAGCCGTCGAGTTTCGTTGCGATAAGCGTTGATTCTCCGGTTATTTCTGAGCGGTTCGACTGCTCACTTATGGAAATTTGTGTATCCTTGTCTTGTGCTTTCTTTACGCAAGGGTAATGCGGCTGTGTATGTGACATTATGCAAGAATTATCTGGTGGCAGAAATGGGTGTCTTTTTCTCAGTGTATTGGCGTGCGCTACGGTTTCTTGCAGTTACAGCTATTGGAGCACAAATGCGTGTAATTTTTCGCGGTTCTTTTCTCCTTTCACGGCTTTTACTCAGAATGTAGATGAGGGGAAACAGTCAGCATCCAGGTAGAGCAGGAGAAAGCCGCTCGGCAGAGGAGAGTTCATGAGAATGGAATTTGTTTGTTTTTTGTTATATGTTGAGTGTCAGTATTCGCTTTCCTCGATATGTTGAGGAAGTCAGCCGTTATAGGTATTTGTGCAGAAATGCTGGTATCTGAGTGTGTGGAGTAGAAATTCCTATAAAGCACCTCTCCTTGTGCATTCCTGAGCTGCTGTGTGTGCGCGCGTGCTTCTTTTTCCTGGTTTGCGACGTCATGATGACATGTTGGGGCTTGTTTAGCAGTGTTGCAATTTTACCTGCCGCTATTATCTTATTATTTGTGTTAGCCGCGTAGCGATGTCCAGTGACTCTGCTATTATCCCTGAGGTCTTAAGCCCTTTCCCTGCTCACCTAAGGAAAGTTGTGTATCCCTGTCCTGTGCTTTCTTTGCGACAATGCGTCTGTGTATGTGGCACTATCAGATAGCAGACATGAGTGTCTTTTTCTTGGTTTATTGGCATATGCTTCAGGTTTTTGAAGTCAAGCACAAGTGCGCGCAATTTTTCGCTGCTCTCTTCCTCAAATCACCGATTTTACGCAGAAGAAAGTCGCATGGTGCAGCTGAGAAGAGGGTTTCTCTGATTGTTTGTTAGATGTTGTTAGGAGCTCGGTATGTTGAGGAAGTGAGCTGTTAAAGGTATCCGTGAAGAAATGCTTGCATCTGAGCGCAGGATAGGTATTCCTGAAGCACGGCACCCTCAGTGTAAATTAATTATTTTGGATGTGAGTCTGCTTCACTGCATGACAAGGCTGAAATGGGAACAGAGAAAAAATTGGAGCGCTTCATTAATAGCGATCCAAGTAATAGGGCAATTATAGTTTCCATAGAAAGTTGGGCTCCTAAGATTATAGTTTTGTAGTAGTTTTTCTAAACTGCAATGCAATAATCATTAATATAGTATAGGAATGCTATCGTGTTCCCGTAAAGGCGTTCTGTCTTGTGCTTTGGCGTGCGCGAATGGAACTTTGCCCCCGGCTTTCGCGCCTTTTTTGCTCGCAGGTGTAGCCTCAGACAACGAATGTATGAGCATAGAAAGGGTCATGTATTACATAAGCCTGGAGGTGATGTTGAGTGGTCTCACTTATTATTTTAAAAGAGCATCGGCAGTTTACTGTAATTCTAATGACCATGATGAGCCTTTGGGGTGAAAATCGTTAATATGCGGGGTGCTTTTTTGTTGAATTTTAATGAGAGAATCAATGTCATTAAGAGTAGGACAAAGGAAATAATCTTGCGATTCAATAAATAATAGGAGTCTTTGCCGGTGTCTTCTTCTTCAGACAGGATGTGATGACGTCACACAGTCTGTAGCAATGCATTGACTGTTACTGGAAAAAAGTGTGGCAATAGAAAAATGGTGTGTATTGTCCTGGGCAGATTTATGATGAGCACTGTTTTTGAATAAGAAGAAATAGTTTGATGCTGGTTTCCTTCTTTGTTTCTTTTCGCTTTTTCCCCCCTTGTCTGACAAACATGTGCTGACATGCCTGGGCTTGTTCTGACATGCTTTCCTTCTGCATGTAGTTTTTTTCTTTTTGTACAAGGCATATTCTTGACGATAGTGCTGCCTTGAATGGGAGTAGAGCTATTCTTAATAATTTTGCGATTCATTTAGTTCAGAGAGTAACCGCGAGGGGGACAGGTGTGTGACTTTATGTCTTGCTGAACCATTTTTTTTCCTGTACAGTAAGACTTTGGGAATGAAATGCTACAATCTCCTCTTGTCTATGGTGTTTTTCTGCAGTAGTTCCCTACGCAATCATTATAGTAGAATAAAGGAAATAATCTTGGGATAGTGATTCAATAAATAATATGTCCCCTGTCTAGAGCGTACGCGTCCTTGAGCCACGCACCTGCATGATGACCGCATACCGAGAGACTATTGTTTCAGGTTGACCTTGTCCAGAGGAGCATTAGTGGAAAAAAACTGTGTAGCCCTGAGACAATAGGATGACGTCACGACCAATGAGAACGGTCTGCAGGGGGCGCAAGGATTCACTTCTCTCTTGGACACTGACGGGTCTCGACACGCAAATTCTGCTCCTGGCGTTGGCCGTCAGTGGAAGAGCGTAGCTTCGGTGGGGTTCTGTCTGCCTCTGATGGGGTGCGGATGTGTGGTTCGTCACTGGTGAATGGTGTTCGACGATGCAGGTGGATTTTGTGACGAGCGGATTTACAATGAGGGAATGCTGTGAACGGGAAAAATGATGGTGAGTGTCTTTTTCACTCTGTTCAAGTGTTTGTTTTCCTCTGTTGCCCAGCAGTCGTACAATTTGTGCTGACGTGTTCTGACATGCCCCGATATGCATGCTTTCCTGTGTTGACGTTTTGTAATTTTTCTCTTTTGACAAGGAACATTGTTGTCTTGACGATAGTGCTGCCCTGAGTTCTGCGCTCCTGTTTACCACTACTCTGTGTTGATTTGTTGAGTACCTAGTCCTCTTATTTGCCGTTGATGGAGTTACGTGTTAGGATATTTTGTTCTTTTGCAAGTCTCATTTAGTAAGACTTTGGAATTCCTACGATCAGCTTTCATGCATGGTGCTCTTCTGCAATAGTTTCCTATTCAGTTGTTATAGAATAATAAAGGAAATAATCTTGGGATAGTGATTCAATAAATAATAGGTCCCCTGTCTAGAGCGTACGCGTCCTTGAGCCACGCAGCTGCATGATGACGTCATACTGTGGCTTCATTGTAGATTGACCAAAGGAGCATTAGTGGAAAAAAAACAGTGTAGCCCTGAGACAATAGGATGACGTACCGACCAATGAGAACGGCCAGCAGGGGGCGCAGGAATGCTCTTCTCACTTAGCCTCACGACCAATGAGCAACGAGTAGACACCCGTAGAGTGGCGCTTACGTCAGTCCACCTCTGGCTCTCGTTGGGAGAAGACGTGTGGTCGTTCGCTCCGTCGTCACTTCGACCTGGCTGTCGACGAGAGCAGTCGCATCGGTCCGCGCTCCTACTGTGGTGAGGTGATTTGTTGTATAACTAATGCTTTCGCCAACTTTGTTCCCGCTTTGTTTGCGATTTTCGTGCCCGTGCATGTCGGGTGCTGGTTGCTGTTGTCCGGGCATTCCCGCCATTTTCTATGATCTTCTGCCTTGGGACCGGGAGTAGCGCTGGCGTGATTCTTAATAATTTTGTTGTGAGATTAGTTGAGAAAGTAACCGCTAGGGGGTGCAGCTATGGGGTTTATACAGGACAAAAACCATTACGAGTTAGTTTCTGCCTGCCTCTCGGATGGAGCAGTCGCATGGTTCTGCGCTCCTGTTGTGGTGGGCCCATTTGTTGTGTAACTAATTGTTTTTTCTTGTTAGCTATTGATGGTTTGCATACTCTTGCTTTCCCAGCCACTGTATTACAAGTGTTTTTCTCCTTGCATGCCCAGAGCTGTCCTAACTTGCCCAGACATGCCATGATGACGTCACAGCTGACGTCACAGGATGTCCGGAACTGGTGGTCATAGCTGGGATGCTTCGCAACCTGCCTCTGTGCTCCGTCGCCCGGCGATGGTCAGCGGCCTTTCCGGGCCGCTTTCTTCAAGATGGCGTTGTTGATCTTCAACTAAACTCCTTCTCTCCACTCTATCTCTACCTATTTTTTAATTTTTTATGGACACAGATTGTCCGCAACGCACAGGGTGGTCTGGACACTAGTTAGACGCTCCCCAATTAGTGTGATGACTCATTGGATGATGCTGATTAATGTGGGGGGTCCCAATTAGCTCCAATTGCTAATTAAACGTGTCCAGAAGCCTTGTAGAGTTGCGGACAGTCTGTGTCCAGTAACTACTACTTTCCTCAGACGCTTTCAGACATATGTCGGCACAGTTCCCTCAGAAGTCGACGCACATTCCCCCAGGGCGTCAGTCATGACTTTGCTCACCTGTGTGAGGCCAACAACGGCGAGCCCTTTAACTAGCGCCACAACCACCACCACCCAGTATATGGTACAATGAAGACAGACGACGACCACAGACACTGGACTGCCAAACCTGTCAAGTTCAGTGTTTGTCAGACATCCAGTGCTTGTGTGTCGTGTCGTCGTATCTCTTCATTCTACTCTAAATATTGTTTTTTTATATCGCTTTTCGATGCAGTAACGATTTTTTTAGTTTATTTATTGATCTGCTGGCAGACCAACCGCTTTGCGGCCCAGATAAGCTTCCTACGGTAGCGCGCTCTTGAAGCGGGTGGTATTGGTTTCAGCTAATTTGCGTGACAACATTCGGCGATGGATATTGCAACATACGTGCACCAGCTTCCGTGGCTCAGTGGTTAGCGTGCTGGCCATGTCACGTTGAGGCGAAGAGGTACTCGGGTTCGAGTACCGGTGCCGGCTGTGCTGTCTGGGGTTTTTCCTGGGTTTTCCTCAGACGCTTTCAGACATATGTCGGCACAGTTCCCTTAGAAGTCGGCCCAGGACGCACATTTCCCCGGGCCGTCAATCGTGACTTTGCTCGCCTCTGTGAGGACAACAACGACGAACCCTTAAACTAGCACCACAACCACCACCATCAAGTATATGGTACAACGAAGAGAGACGACTACACGACACAGACACTGGACTGCCCAACCTGTCAAGTCCAGTGTTTGTCATACTCCCAGTGTTTGTGTGTCGTGTCGTCTATCTCTTCGTTGTACCATATACTTGGTGGTGGTGGTTGTGGTGCTAGTTAAAGGGCTCGTCGTTGTGTTCGAAAATAATGCAATTGTAGATAGCATATGCGTGCACATTTCATCAGACCGCCACTGCTGCCAGAAATACCGCATGGACGCGTGTTTAGTCCGCACGTACAATATCAACAGAATCACCTATAATTTGTAAATAATGCCATTCCCACTGCTGCCCGAAATACCGCATACACGCGATTTTAGTTCGCGCGTACAAACTAAAAATCATCACCCACAATTCGAAAATAATGCAATTGTAGATAGCATATGCGTGCACATTTCATCAGACAGCCACTGCTGCAAAGATACCGCATGAACGCGTGTTTAGTCCGCACGTACAAAAAAATAAACATAATCACCTATAATTTGAAAATAATGAAATTGTCGAAAACATAAACGTGCGCAGTTCATCACGCAGCCGCTGCTGCCCCAAATACCGCATACACGCGATTTTAGTTCCCACGTACAAACTAAAAATCATCACCCGCAATTCGAAAATAATCCAATTGTAGAAAGCATATACGTGCGTATACGAAGAGGGGAGTTGATCAAGTCCTGTAGATCACATAAACAAAATACAGAAGCCGACACTGAAGATTTTTGTTTAAGTTTAATTTGTGCAAGATCAAGATACAAGAATTTGGACCTCCACGCGAAAGCTTGTACAAATTAAACTTAAACAAAAATCTTCAGTGTCGTCTTCTGTATTTTGTTAAAGCATATACGTGCACAATTCATAAGACAGCCACTGCTGCTTGAAATACCGCATGCACGCGTGTTTAGTCCGCACGTACAAAAGTAACAGAATCACTTATAATTTGAAAATAACGCCATTGTCGAAAGCATAAACGTGCACAGTTCATCACGCATCCACAGCTGCCCGAAATACCGCATACACGCCATTTTAGTCCCCACCTACAAACTAAAAATCATCACCTATAATTTGAAAATATTTAAATTGTCCAAAACATAAACGTGCGCAGTTCATCACGCAGCCGCTGCTGCCCCAAATACCGCATACACGAGATTTTAGTCCCCACGTACAAACTAAAAATCATCACCTACAATTCGAAAATAATCCAATTGCAGAAAGCATATACGTGCACAATTCCTAAGACAGCCACTGCTGCCAGAAATACCGCATGCACGCGTGTTTAGTCCGCACGTACAAAAGTAACAGAATCACTTATTATTTGAAAATAACGCCATTGTCGAAAGCATAAACGTGCGCAGTTCATCACGCATCCACAGCTGCCCGAAATACAGCATACACGCGATTTTAGTCCCCACCTACAAACTAAAAATCATCACCCAGAATTCGAAAATAATGCAGTTGTAGATATCATATGCGTGCACATTTCATCAGACAGCCACTGCTGCAAGAATACCGCATGAACGCGTGTTTAGTCCGCACGTACAAAAATAACAGAATCACCTATAATTTAAAATAATGAAATTGTCGAAAACATAAACGTGCGCAGTTCATCACGCAGACGCAGCTGCCCCAAATACCGCATACACGCATTTTAGTCCCCACCTACAAACTAAAAATCATCACCCAGAATTCGAAAATAATGCAGTTGTAGAAAGCATATACGTGCACAATTCATAAGACAGCCACTGCTGCCAGAAATACCGCATGCACGCGTGCTTAGTCCGCACGTACAAAAGTAACAGAATCACTTATAATTTGAAAATAACGCATTGTCGAAAGCATAAACGTGCGCAGTTCATCACGCAGCTACTGCTGCCCCAAATACCGCATACACGCGATTTTAGTCCCCACGTACAAACTAAAAATCATCACCCACAATTCGAAAATAATGCAATTGTAGAAAGCATACACGTGCACAGTTCATAAGACAGCCACTGCTACCAGAAATACCGCATGCACGCATGTTTAGTCCGCACGTGTAAAAGTAACAGAATCAGTTATAATTTGAAAATAACGCCATTGTCGAAAGCATAAACGTGCGCAGTTCATCACGCATCCACTGCTGCCCCAAATACCGCATACACGCGATTTTAGTCCCCACGTACAAACTAAAAATCATCACCCACAATTCGAAAATAATGCAATTGTAGAAAGCATATACGTGCACAGTTCATAAGACAGCCACTGCTGCCAGAAATACCGCATGCACGCATGTTTAGTCCGCACGTGTAAAAGTAACAGAATCAGTTATAATTTGAAAATAACGCCATTGTCGAAAGCATAAACGTGCGCAGTTCATCACGCATCCACTGCTGCCCCAAATACCGCATACACGCGATTTTAGTCCCCACGTACAAACTAAAATTATCACCCAGAATTCGAAAATAATGCAATTGTAGAAAGCATATACGAGCACAATTCATAAGACAGCCACTGCTGCCAGAAATACCGCATGCACGCGTGTTTAGTCCGCAAGTACAAAAGTAACAGAATCAGTTATAATTTGAAAATAACGCCATTGTCGAAAGCATAAACGTGCGCAGTTCATCACGCATCCACTGCTGCCCCAAATACCGCATACACGCGATTTTAGTCCCCACCTACAAACTAAAAATCATCACCCAGAATTCGAAAATAATGCAGTTGTAGAAAGCATACACGTGCACACTTCATAAGACAGCCACTGCTGCCAGAAATACCGCATGCACGCGTGCTTAGTCCGCACGTACAAAAGTAACAGAATCACTTATAATTTGAAAATAACGCCATTGTCGAAAGCATAAACGTGCGCAGTTCATCACGCATCCACTGCTGCCCCAAATACCGCATACACGCGATTTTAGTCCCCGTGTACAAACTAAAAATCATCACCCACAATTCGAAAATAATGCAGTTGTAGAAAGCATACACGTGCACAATTCATAAGACAGCCACTGCTACCAGAAATACCGCATGCACGCGTGTTTAGTCCGCAAGTACAAAAGTAACAGAATCAGTTATAATTTGAAAATAACGCCATTGTCGAAAGCATAAACGTGCGCAG
>NW_026999316.1:86051-117412 GCF_037126465.1 Ornithodoros turicata
GATGAACTGCGCACGTTTATGCTTTCAACAATGGCGTTATTTTCAAATTATAAGTGATTCTGATAGTTTTGTACGTGCTGACTAAACACGCGTGCATGATTTTTGGGAGCAGTGGCTGACTTATGAATTGCGCACGTATATTCTTTCTACAACTGCATTATTTTCGAATTCTGGGTGATGATTTTTAGTTTGTATGTGCGGACTAAAATCGCGTGTATGCGGTTTTTGGGGCAGCAGTGGCTGCGTGATGAACTGCGCACGTTTAAGCTTTCGACAAAGGCGTTATTTTAAATTATAAGTGATTCTGTTACTTTTGTACGTGCGGGCTAAACACGCGTGCATGCGGTATCTCTGGCAGCAGTGGCTGTCTTATGAATTGTGCACGTATATGCTTTCTGCAATTGCATTATTTTCGAATTGTGAGTGATGATTTTTTGTTTGTACGTGGGGACTAAAATCGCGTGTATGCGGTATTTGTGGCAGCAGTGGCTGCGTGATGGACTGTGCACATTTATGCTTTCGACAATGGCGTTATTTTCAAATTATAAGTGATTCTGTTACTTTTGTACGTGCGGACTAAGCACGCGTGCATGCGGTATTTCTGGCAGCAGTCGCTGTCTTATGAATTGTGCACGTATATGCTTCTACAACTGCATTATTTTCGAATTCTGGGTGATGATTTTTAGTTTGAGGTGGGGACTAAAATCGCGTGTATGCGGTATTTGGGGCAGCAGTGGATGCGTGATGAACTGCGCACGTTTATGCTTTCGATAATGGCGTTATTTTCAAATTATAAATGATTCTGTTACTTTTACACGTGCGGACTAAACATGCGTGCATGCGGTATTTCTGGCAGCAGTGGCTGTCTTATGAACTGTGCACGTATATGCTTTCTACAATTGCACTATTTTCGAATTGTGGGTGATGATTTTTAGTTTGTACTTGGGGACTAAAATGCGTGTATGCGGTATTTGGGGCAGCAGTTGCTGCGTGATGAACTGCGCACGTTTATGTTTTCGACAATGGCGTTATTTTCAAATTATAAGGGATTCTGATAGTTTTGTACGTGCTGACTAAACACGCGTGCATGCGTTATTTTTGGCAGCAGTGGCTGACTTATGAATTGCGCACGTATATGCTTTCTACAATTGCATTATTTTCGAATTGTGGGTGATGATTTTTAGTTTGTACGTGGGGACGAAAATCGCGTGTATGCGGTATTTGGGGCAGCAGTGGATGCGTGATGAACTGTGCACGTTTATGCTTTCGACAATGGCGTTATTTTCAAATTATAACTGATTCTTTTACTTTTACACGTGCGGACTATACATGCGTGCATGCGGTATTTCTGGCAGCAGTGGCTGTCTAATGAACTGTGCACGTATATGCTTTCTACAAGTGCATTATTTTCGAATTCTGGGTAATGATTTTTAGTTTGTAGGTGGGGACTAAAATCGCGTGTATGCGGTATTTGGGGCAGCAGTGGATGCGTGATGAACTGCGCACGTTTCTGCTTTCGATAATGGCGTTATTTTCAAATTATAAATGATTCTGTTACTTTTACACGTGCGGACTAAACATGCGTGCAGGCGGTATTTCTGGCAGCAGTGGCTGTCTTATGAACTGTGCACGTATATGCTTTCTACAACTGCATTATTTTCGAATTCTGGGTGATGATTTTTAGTTTGTACTTGGGGACTAAAATGCGTGTATGCGGTATATGGGGCAGCAGTTGCTGCGTGATGAACTGCGCACGTTTATGCTTTTGACAATGGCGTTATTTTCAAATTATAAGTGATTCTGTTAGTTTTGTGCGTGCTGACTAAACACGCGTACATGCGGTATTTCTGGCAGCAGTGGCTGTCTTATGAATTGTGCACGCATATGCTTTCTACAACTGCATTTTTTTGGAATTGTGGGTGATGATTTTTAGTTTGTACGTGGGGACTAAAATAGCGTGTTTGTGGTATTTGGGCAGCAGTGGCTGCGTAATGAACTGCGCAGGTATATTCTTTCTGCAACGGCATTATTTTCGAATTGTGGGTGATGATTTTTACTTTGTACGTGGGGACTAAAATCGCGTGTATGCGGTATTTGGGGCAGCAGTAGCTGCGTGATGAACTACGCACGTTTATGCTTTCGACATTGGCGTTATTTTCAAATAATAAGTGATTGTGTTACATTTGTACGTGCGGACTAAACATGCGTGCATGCACTATTTCTGACAGGAGTGGCTGTCTTATGAATTGTGCACGTATATGCTTTCTACAATTGCATTATTTTCGAATTGTGGGAGATGATTTTTAGTTTGTACGTGGGGACTAAAATCGCGTGTATGCGGTATTTGGGGCAGCAGTGGCTGCGTGATGAACTGCGCACGTCTATGCTTTCGACAATGGCGTTATTTGCAAATTATAAGTGATTATATTACTTTTGTACGTGCGGACTAAACACGCGTGCATGCGGTATTTCTGGCAGCAGTGGCTGTCTTATGAATTGTGCAGGCATATGCTTTCTACAACTGCAATTTTTTCGAATTGTGGGTGATGATTTTTAGTTTGTACGTGGGGACTAAAATCGCGTGTATGCGGTATTTGGGGCAGCAGTGGCTGCGTGATGAACTGCGCACGTTTATGCTTTCGACAATGGCGTTATTCTCAAATTATAAGTGATCCCGTTACTTTTGTACGTGCGGACTAAACACGCGCGCATGCGGTATTTCTGGCAGCAGTGGCTGCCTCATAAATTGTGCACGCATATGCTTTCTACAATTGCATTATTTTCGAATTGTGGGTGATGATTTTTAGTTTGTATGTGCGGACTAAAATCGCGTGTATGCTGTTTTTGGGGCAGCAGTGGCTGCGTGATGAACTGCGCACGTTTATGCTTTCGACAAAGACGTTATTTTTAAATTATAAGTGATTCTGTTACTTTTGTGCGTGCGGACTAAACACGCGTGCATGCGGTATCTCTGGCAGCAGTGGCTGTCTTATGAATTGTGCACGTATATGCTATCTGCAATTGCATTATTTTCGAATTGTGAGTGATGATTTTTTGTTTGTACGTGGGGACTAAAATCGCGTGTATGCGGTATTTGGGGCAGCAGTGGCTGCGTGATGAACTGTGCACATTTATGCTTTCGACAATGGCGTTATTTTCAAATTATAAGTGATTCTCTTACTTTTGTACGTGCGGACTAAGCACGCGTGCATGCGGTATTTCTCGCAGCAGTGGCTGTCTTATGAATTGTGCACGTATATGCTTTCTACAATTGCATTATTTTCGAATTGTGGGTGATGATTTTTAGTTTGTACTTGGGCACTAAAATGCGTGTATGCGGTATTTGGGGCAGCAGTTGCTGCGTGATGAACTGCGCACGTTTATGCTTTCGACAATGGCGTTATTTTCAAATAATAAGTGATTCTGTTACTTTTGTACGTGCGGACTAAGCACGCGTGCATGCGGTATTTTTGGCAGCACACTCTTACCTGAGTTACTTCTATTGTTACTTTTAGACCGTTGTTACGTGTATTTAGAAGTAACATCGGCTCAAAGGAAGAGGTAACACAGGAAAATGCGAATTTTAGAAGTAAATTGGGTCTCGAAGAGCTGGGGCAGAGGTAACCTGTGGGGGAATCCCCTGTCTTCTCCTGGTTACTTGTACGTGTTACTTCTAGTGGGAGTCCGTTACTTCTACGTCGTAATGCGTTCGCAAACAATCACAGCCGCTTTGATCGCTTTTGGTCGCTTATCTTGCAACATATTACAGTATCACACGAGAAGGGACACTACGTCGCGTCCTCGTGTTTTGTCGGTTGCATCTTTTGAAATGTGATGCCTCTGTGGCTGACAAGATAAATCACGCTCGTGGTTGTAGATGTGTTATGAACTGCTTTCAAATGACGTTTACAAACAAGGACTTCTGGGGAGTGCCGAGAGGCAGATGCAAAGTGAGCGAGGACTGCAAGAAATACACAGTGGAGTCCGGCAGTCGTCATCTAAAATATGAATACTGTGCGCACAGCCCGGTTTCACATAACAGGATACCAGAAATAGGTAAGTGCGTATTTCATCATGATCGTTCTAAGTAGATTCGCTGTTGGTTCCTGTCGTATGGTAAGTCATACATGATGTGCTGTCTGTGCATATGTAAGCTGTTGGTCGCAGTGTCAACGCTCGGCCTTAGCGCATTCTTCTTTCTCTTGCCAGCTTTGCTCTCTACATCGACTTTACTCTGTATCTCTCCGTGTCGCCTTCTTGTCCCAGCATCCTTCATACGCTGAAAAGTATATGATACCTATAGATCCAGTTTGACATTGGGTTTTGTGTAATGAAATTTAACTACGAGCAAATTGTTTCCATTCAGCGTTGAAGAAGAGTGATAAGCGCTATAGTCTGTGTGTCGTAGCAATTACAACGAAGAGCAACTGAATTTTTCGTAGTACATTTTTCTGAGAAGTATTTAGTTCTCTTATCATGGGGTTATATTTTTCATTTCGTTTTTTTTTTCTGACGGACTTAATCGATTTTGGTGTATGGGCTAATTGCTAAAAAACTAAAGCCTATAGTCGACTCACTAATGAAACGATGCGCGATATGGAATACCTCATGAATAGACAACTGATTGACCACTACAGTAATTTTATGATTGCGTTTCTTTATGCTCAGGTGTGTGTGTGTGGGCGATTAGTATTTTCTTTACTTCTTGATACGGCTTGATTTTGGTTTGTTCAGGGTCGTGTTGTCAATGTTATTTCGTCGTCTTACTGGCTGGTTGATGAATTGACTCAGTCATTTTCTGGCTGATTGCCTTCCTAAATTTCACTGACTTCGTGGTGAATGGGTCGACTGATGACTTGAGCCACTGTGATTTGTCGATGTGGTTAATTGACCGGAATGGTTGCCCACATTGATGCCTTAATTGGTTGTTATCAGTGGTTTGCTAGTACAACTGACCACTAGATAGCATCCCGCGAATTATACCAATGAAGAAAGTCAAGACAATCAATCAGTCAATAACACCGACTAGTCAGTAAACTGTTAAAAAATGAGAAATCGATCACTGCTGCTACTGAATTACATTCAGATGAATTTATCTACCAGGCAACCTAAATCCCCATCTCGATGAGTCAGGCAGTGGAGGAGCGGGTGGGCTGGTGGTAATTAATATGTCAAAGGCCTGCAAACTAATGTCGACTGATTTCCCTCAGGTGGTGAAGAACATGTTCAGGACGTGAACTTGCAGCCACAGGAGGAAACAGGGCATAGCTGTGACGTGTTCCATGGTATTTATTTTCTTACATATAATGACCTGCCATCCACAAAATATTTTGCCATCTGTGTTTGTTGGAAGTTAACATTTCAGTACTCTCGTCTTTTTATGTGCATATACCGCGGGCCTCACAATTATGCTGCATTACACCTTGCCTTGAGGAAGTTCAATGTGAACTCCATACTGTGGCTGGTTTCATCCCTGCCGCTACATGTACAAATATGGAAGCTCGTGAATTGGAAAATCCCCCGTTTTCGGCAAACGACGCTACGATACCGAACACCGAGTCTTCCAACATATCAGGTATCTACATTTTTTGCATTCATTTCTCGTGCTTGCACAAGTGTATCAGATGTGCTTTTGCTATTAATGATGTACCCAAACAACGTGAGAACGATAAATAAGGAGTGCCCATTCCATTTTAGATATTTATGGTGGTGAAAGCGGCACCGTCCCCACAGCAACAAGCAAGAATGAGGACAAGGTCCGTATGCATGCATGCCGCCCCTGCAATTTTACAACACAATATTTCACGCGATTCTGTGAACACATCAAAGCCGCTTTGGAGCTGTGTTCATTCTACATAGTCTCACATATGCCACCACATTGAGAAACGATATCTTCGTTATCTTACGTTGCCAATGCTGGGTTGTGTTTTCCTGATATCCACAATAAAATACGTGCCCAGGAAAGCCCATGGTCATTGTATTTTGGTATGTCACCCGTGTCGTCTTTCGTGTGTGCCTGCATGCAATTTGCTGCATGCATGCACGGACGCGAGGAACGGGCGGGTGCAGCCCCGGAGCCCCGGGAACGGTGTTACTTCTAAATACACGATGCATCTGGTTACTTTTAGAGAGGTAACTCCGGCACAGGTAACGCTGTACCCATCTAGTGTACAGGTAACAATATTGCAATTTTTTTACCTTTACTAGAAGTAACCGGGCTAAGAGTGCAGTGGCTGACTTATGAATTGCGCACGTATATGCTTTCTACAATTGCATTATTTTCGAATTGTGGGTGATGATTTTTAGTTTGTACGTGGGGACTAAAATCGCGTGTATGCGGTATTTGGGGCAGCAGTGGCTGCGTGATGAACTGCGCACGTTTATGCTTTCGACAATGGCGTTATTTTCAAATTATAACTGATTCTGTTACTTTTACACGTGCGGACTAAACATGCGTGCATGCGGTATTTCTGGCAGCAGTGGCTGTCTTATGAATTGTGCACGTATATGCTTTCTACAACTGCATTATTTTCGAATTGTGGGTGATAATTTTTAGTTTGTACCTGGGGACTAAAATCGCGTGTATGCGGTATTTGGGGCAGCAGTGGATGCGTGATGAACTGCGCACGTTTATGCTTTCGATAATGGCGTTATTTTCAAATTATAAATGATTCTGTTACTTTTACACGTGCGGACTAAACATGCGTGCATGCGGTATTTCTGGCAGCAGTGGCTTTCTTATGAACTGTGCACGTATATGCTTTCTACAATTGCATTATTTTCGAATTGTGGGTGATGATTTTTAGTTTGTATTTGGGAACTAAAATGCGTGTATGCGGTATTTGGGGCAGCAGTTGCTGCGTGATGAACTGCGCACGTTTATGCTTTCGACAATGGCGTTATTTTCAAATTATAACTGATTCTTTTACTTTTACACGTGCGGACTAAACATGCGTGCATGCGGTATTTCTGGCAGCAGTGGCTGTCTTATGAACTGTGCACGTATATGCTTTCTACACTTGCATTATTTTGGAATTGTGGGTGATGATTTTTAGTTTGCACTTGGGGACTAAAATGCGTGTATGCGGTATATGGCGCAGCAGTTGCTGCGTGATGAACTGCGCACGTTTATGCTTTCGACAATGGCGTTATTTTCAAATTATAAGTGATTCTGTTAGTTTTGTACGTGCTGACTAAACACGCGTACATGCGGTATTTCTGGCAGCAGTGGCTGTCTTATGAACTGTGCACGTTAATGCTTTCTACAACTGCATTATTTTCGAATTGTGAGTGATGATTTTTAGTTTGTACGTGGGGACTAAAATCGCGAGTATGCGGTATTTGGGGCAGCAGTGGCTGCGTGATGAACTGCGCACGTTTATGCTTTCGACAATGGCGTTATTTGCAAATTATAAGTGATTATGTTACTTTTGTACGTGCGGACTAAACACGCGTGCATGCGGTATTTCTGGCAGCAGTGGCTGTCTTATGAATTGTGCACTCATATGCTTTCTACAACTGCAATTTTTTCGAATTGTGGGTGATGATTTTTAGTTTGTACGTGGGGACTAAAATAGCGTGTTTGTGGTATTTGGGCAGCAGTGGCTGCGTAATGAACTGCACACGTTTATGCTTTCGACAATGGCGTTATTTTCAAATTATAACTGATTCTGTTACTTTTCTACGTGCGGACTAAACACGCGTGCATGCGGTATTTCTGACAGGAGTGGCTGTCTTATGAATTGTGCACGTATATGCTTTCTACAACTGCATTATTTTCGAATTGTGGGTGATGATTTTTAGTTTGTACGTGCGGACTAGAATAGCGTGTTTGTGGTATTTGGGCAGCAGCGGCTGCGTAATGAACTGCGCACGTTTATGCTTTCGACAATGGCGTTATTTTCAAATTATAACTGATTCTGTTACTTTTCTACGTGCGAACTAAACACGCGTGCATGCGGTATTTCTGGCAGCAGTGGCTGTCTTATGAACTTTGCATGTATATGCTTTCTACAACTGCATTATTTTCAAATTCTGGGTGATGCTTTTTAGTTTGTACGTGGGGACTAAAATCGCGTGTTTGCTGTATTTGGGGCAGCAGTGGCTGCGTAATGAACTGCGCACGTTTATGCTTTCGAGAATGGCATTATTTTCAAATTATAACTGATTCTGTTACATTTACACGTGCGGACTAAACATGCGTGCATGCGGTATTTCTTGCAGCAGTGGCTGTCTTATGAACCGTGCACGTATATGCTTTCTACAACTGCATTATTTTCGAATTCTGGGTGATGATTTTTAGTTTAGAGGTGGGGACTAAAATCGCGTGTATGCGGTATTTGAGGCAGCAGTGGCTGCGTGATGAACTGCGCACGTTTATGCTTTCGACATTGGCGTTATTTTCAAATGATAAGTGATTCTGTTACTTTTGTACGTGCGGACTAAACACGCGTGCATACGGTATTTCTGGCAGCAGTGGCTGTCTTAGGAATTGTGGACGTATATGCTTTCTACAACTGCATTATTTTCGATTTGTGGGTGATGATTTTTAGTTTGTACGAGGGGACTAAAATCGCGTGTATGCGGTATTTGGGGCAGCAGTGGCTGCGTGATGAACAGCGCACGTTTATGCTTTCGACAATGGCGTTATTTTCAAATTTTAAGTGATTCTGTTACTTTTGTACGTGCGGACTAAACACGCGTGCATGCGGTATTTCTGCAGCAGTGGCTGTCTTATGAACTGTGCACGTATATGCTTTCTACAATTGCATTATTTTCGAATTGTGGGTGATGATTTTTAGTTTGTACGTGGGGACTAAAATCGCGTGTATGCGGTATTTGGGGCAGCAGTGGCTGCGTGATGAACTGCGCACGTTTATGCTTTCGACAATGGCGTTATTTTCAAATTATAAGTGATTCTGTTACTTTTGTACGTGCGGACTAAACACGCGTGCATGCGGTATTTCTGGCAGCAGTGGCTGTCTTATGAATTGTGCACGCATATGCTTTCTACAACTGCATTATTTTCGAATTGTGGGTGATGATTTTTAGTTTGTACGTGGGGACTAAAATCGCGTGTATGCGGTATTTGGGGCAGCAGTGGCTGCGTGATGAACTGCGCACGTTTATGCTTTCGACAATGGCGTTATTTTCAAATTATAAGTGATTCTGTTACTTTTGTACGTGCGGACTAAACACGCGTGCATGCGGTATTTCTGGCAGCAGTGGCTGTCTTATGAACTGTGCACGTATATGCTTTCTACAATTGCATTATTTTCGAATTGTGGGTGATGATTTTTAGTTTGTACTTGGGGACTAAAATCGCGTGTATGCGGTATTTGGGGCAGCAGTGGCTGCGTGATGAACTGCGCACGTTTATGCTTTCGACAATGGCGTTATTTTCAAATTATAAGTGATTCTGTTACTTTTGTACGTGCGGACTAAACACGCGTGCATGCGGTATTTCTGGCAGCAGTGGCTGTCTTATGAATTGTGCACGCATATGCTTTCTACAACTGCATTATTTTCGAATTGTGGGTGATGATTTTTAGTTTGTACGTGGGGACTAAAATCGCGTGTATGCGGTATTTGGGGCAGCAGTGGCTGCGTGATGAACTGCGCACGTTTATGCTTTCGACAATGGCGTTATTTTCAAATTATAAGTGATTCTGTTACTTTTGTACGTGCGGACTAAACACGCGTGCATGCGGTATTTCTGGCAGCAGTGGCTGTCTTATGAATTGTGCACGTATATGCTTTCTACAACTGCATTATTTTCGAGTTCTGGGTGATGATTTTTAGTTTGTACGTGGGGACTAAAATCGCGTGTATGCGGTATTTGGGGCAGCAGTGGCTGCGTGATGAACTGCGCACATTTATGCTTTCGACAATGGCGTTATTTTCAAATTATAAGTGATTCTGTTACTTTTGTACGTGCGGACTAAACACGCGTGCATGCGGTATTTCTGGCAGCAGTGGCTGTCTTATGAATTGTGCACGTATATGCTTTCTACAACTGCATTATTTTCGAATTTTGGTGATGATTTTTAGTTTGTACTGTGGGGACTAAAATAGCGTGTTTGTGGTATTTGGGGCAGCAGTGGCTGCGTGATGAACTGCGCACGTTTATGCTTTCGACAATGGCGTTATTTTCAAATTATAACTGATTCTGTTACTTTTGTACGTGCGGACTAAACACGCGTGCATACGGTATTTCTGGCAGCAGTGGCTGTCTTATGAATTGTGCACGCATATGCTTTCTACAACTGCATTATTTTCGAATTGTGGGTGATGATTTTTAGTTTGTACGTGGGGACTAAAATCGCGTGTATGCGGTATTTGGGGCAGCAGTGGCTGCGTGATGAACAGCGCACGTTTATGCTTTCGACAATGGCGTTATTTTCAAATTTTAAGTGATTCTGTTACTTTTGTACGTGCGGACTAAACACGCGTGCATGCGGTATTTCTGGCAGCAGTGGCTGTCTTATGAACTGTGCAAGTATATGCTTTCTACAACTGCATTATTTTCGATTTGTGGGTGATGATTTTTAGTTTGTACGTGGGGACTAAAATCGCGTGTATGTGGTATTTAGGGCAGCAGTGGCTGCGTGATGAACTCCGCACGTTTATGCTTTCGACAATGGCGTTATTTTCAAATTATAAGTGATTCTGTTACTTTGTACGTGCGGACTAAGCACGCGTGCATGCGGTATTTCTGGCAGCAGTGGCTGTCTTATGAATTGTGCACGCATATGCTTTCTACAACTGCATTATTTTCGAATTGTGGGTGATGATTTTTAGTCTGTGCGTGGGGACTAAAATAGCGTGTTTGTGGTATTTGGGCTGCAGTGGCTGCGTAATGAACTGCGCAAGTTTATGCTTTCGACAATCGCGTTATTTTTCAATTATAACGGATTATGTTACTTTTGTACGTGCGGACTAAACACGTGTGCATGCGGTATTTCTGGCAGCAGTGGCTGTCTTATGAACTGCGCACGTATATGCTTTCTGCAATTGCATTATTTTCGAATTGTGAGTGATGATTTTTAGTTTGTACGTGGGGACTAAAATCGCGGGTATGCGGTATTTGGGGCAGCAGTAGCTGCGTGATGAACTGCGCACGTTTATGCTTTCGACAGTGGCGTTATTTTCAAATTATAAGTGATTCTGTTACTTTTGTACGTGCGGACTAAACACGCGTGCATGCGGTATTTCTGGCAGCAGTGGCTGTCTTATGAATTGTGGACGCATATGCTTTCTACAACTGCATTATTTTCGAATTGTGGGTGATGATTTTTAGTTTGTACGTGGGGACTAAAATCGCGTGTATGCGGTATTTGGGGCAGCAGTGGCTGCGTGATGAACTGCGCACGTTTATGCTTTCGACAATGGCGTTATTTTCAAATTATAAGTGATTCTGTTACTTTTGTACGTGCGGACTAAACACGGCGTGCATGCGGTATTTCTGGCAGCAGTGGCTGTCTTATGAATTGTGCACGTATATGCTTTCTGCAACCGCATTATTTTCGAATTCTGGGTGATGATTTTTAGTTTGTACGTGGGGACTAAAATCGCGTGTATGCGGTATTTGGGGCAGCAGTGGCTGCGTGATGAACTGCGCAAGTTTATGCTATCGACAATGGCGTTATTTTCAAATTATAACTGATTCTGTTACTTTTCTACGTGCGGACTAAGCACGCGTGCATGCGGTATTTCTGACAGCAGTGGCTGTCTTATGAATTGTGCACGTATATGCTTTCTACAATTGTATTATTTTCGAATTGTGGGTGATGATTTTTAGTTTGTACATGGGGACTAAAATCGCGTGTATGCGGTATTTGGGGCAGCAGTGGCTGCGTGATGAACTGCGCACGTTTATGCTTTCGACAATGGCGTTATTTTCAAATTATAAGTGATTCTGTTACTTTTGTACGTGCGGACTAAACACGCGTGCATGCGGTATTTCTGGCAGCAGTGGCTGTCTTATGAATTGTGCACGCATATGCTTTCTACAACTGCATTATTTTCGATTTGTGGGTGATGATTTTTAGTTTGTACGTGGGGACTAAAATCGCGTGTATGCGGTATTTGGGGCAGCAGTGGCTGCGTGATGAACAGCGCACGTTTATGCTTTCGACAATGGCGTTATTTTCAAATTTAAGTTATTCTGTTAATTTTGTACGTGCGGACTAAACAGGCGTGCATGCGGTATTTCTGGCAGCAGTGGCTGTCTTATGAATTGTGCACGTATATGCTTTCTGCAACCGCATTATTTTCGAATTCTGGGTGATGATTTTTAGTTTGTACGTGGGGACTAAAATAGCGTGTTTGTGGTATTTGGGCAGCAGTGGCTGCGTAATGAACTGCGCAAGTTTATGCTATCGGCAATGGCGTTATTTTCAAATTATAACTGATTCTGTTACTTTTCTACGTGCGGACTAAGCACGCGTGCATGCGGTATTTCTGACAGGAGTGGCTGTCTTAGGAATTGTGCACGTATATGCTTACTACAATTGTATTATTTTCGAATTGTGGGTGATGATTTTTAGTTTGCACATGGGGACTAAAATCGCGTGTATGTGGTATTTAGGGCAGCAGTGGCTGCGTGATGAACTGCGCACGTTTATGCTTTCGACAATGGCGTTATTTTCAAATTATAAGTGATTCTGTTACTTTTGTACGTGCGGACTAAGCACGCGTGCATGCGGTATTTCTGGCAGCAGTGGCTGTCTTATGAATTGTGCACGTATATGCTTTCTACAACTGCATTATTTTCGAATTCTGGGTGATGATTTTTAGTTTGTACGTGGGACTAAAATCGCGTGTTTGTGGTATTTGGGCAGCAGTGGCTACGTGAATGAACTGCACACGCTTATGCATTCGACAATGGCGTTATTTTTCAATTATAACGGATTATGTTACTTTTGTACGTGCGGACTAAACACGCGTGCATGCGGTATTTCTGGCAGCAGTGGCTGTCTTATGAACTGCGCACGTATATGCTTTCTGCAATTGCATTATTTTCGAATTGTGAGTGATGATTTTTAGTTTGTACGTGGGGACTAAAATCGCGTGTATGCGGTATTTGGGGCAGCAGTGGCTGCGTGATGAACAGCGCACGTTTATGCTTTCGACAATGGCGTTATTTTCAAATTATAAGTGATTCTGTTACTTTTGTACGTGCGGACTAAACACGCGTGCATGCGGTATTTCTGGCAGCAGTGGCTGTCTTATGAATTGTGCACGTATATGCTTTCTACAACTGCATTATTTTCGAATTCTGGGTGATGATTTTTAGTTTGTACGTGGGGACTAAAATCGCGTGTATGCGGTATTTGGGGCAGCAGTGGATGCGTGATGAACTGCGCACGTTTATGCTTTCGACAATGGCGTTATTTTCAAATTATAACTGATTCTGTTATTTTTGTACGTGCGGACTAAGCACGCGTGCATGCGGTATTTCTGGCAGCAGTGGCTGTCTTATGAATTGTGCACGCATATGCTTTCTACAACTGCATTATTTTCGAATTGTGGGTGATGATTTTTAGTTTGTACGTGGGGACTAAAATCGCGTGTATGTGGTATTTGGGCAGCAGTGGCTGCGTGATGAACTGCGCAAGTTTATGCTTTCGACAATCGCGTTATTTTCAATTATAACGTGATTATGTTACTTTTGTACGTGCGGACTAAACACGCTGTGCATGCGGTATTTCTGGCAGCAGTGGCTGTCTTATGAACTGCGCACGTATATGCTTTCTGCAATTGCATTATTTTCGAATTGTGAGTGATGATTTTTAGTTTGTACGTGGGGACTAAAATCGCGGGTATGCGGTATTTGGGGCAGCAGTAGCTGCGTGATGAACTGCGCACGTTTATGCTTTCGACAGTGGCGTTATTTTCAAATTATAAGTGATTCTGTTACTTTTGTACGTGCGGACTAAACACGCGTGCATACGGTATTTCTGGCAGCAGTGGCTGTCTTATGAATTGTGCACGCATATGCTTTCTACTACTGCATTATTTTCGATTTGTGGGTGATGATTTTTAGTTTGTACGTGGGGACTAAAATCGCGTGTATGCGGTATTTGGGGCAGCAGTGGCTGCGTGATGAACTGCGCACGTTTATGCTTTCGACAATGGCGTTATTTTCAAATTTAAGTGATTCTGTTACTTTTGTACGTGCGGACTAAACAGGCGTGCATGCGGTATTTCTGGCAGCAGTGGCTGTCTTATGAATTGTGCACGTATATGCTTTCTACAACTGCATTATTTTCGAATTGTGGGTGATGATTTTTAGTTTGTACGTGGGGACTAAAATAGCGTGTATGCGGTATTTGGGGCAGCAGTGGCTGCGTGATGAACTGCGCACGTTTATGCTTTCGACAATGGCGTTATTTTCAAATTATAAGTGATTCTGTTACTTTTGTACGTGCGGACTAAGCACGCGTGCATGCGGTATTTCTGGCAGCAGTGGCTGTCTTATGAATTGTGCACGTATATGCTTTCTACAATTGCATTATTTTCGAATTGTGGGTGATGATTTTTAGTTTGTACATGGGGACTAAAATCGCGTGTATGCGGTATTTGGGCAGCAGTGGCTGCGTGATGAACTGCGCACGTTTATGCTTTCGACAATGGCGTTATTTTCAAATTATAAGTGATTCTGTTACTTTTGTACGTGCGGACTAAGCACGCGTGCATGCGGTATTTCTGGCAGCAGTGGCTGTCTTATGAATTGTGCACGTATATGCTTTCTACAACTGCATTATTTTCGAATTCTGGGTGATGATTTTTAGTTTGTACGTGGGGACTAAAATCGCGTGTATGCGGTATTTGGGCAGCAGTGGCTGCGTGATGAACTGCGCACGTTTATGCTTTCGACAATGGCGTTATTTTCAATTATAAGTGATTCTGTTACTTTTGTACGTGCGGACTAAACACGCGTGCATGCGGTATTTCTGGCAGCAGTGGCTGTCTTATGAACTGTGCACGTATATGCTTTCTACAATTGCATTATTTTCGAATTGTGGGTGATGATTTTTAGTTTGTACGTGGGGACTAAAATCGCGTGTATGCGGTATTTGGGGCAGCAGTGGCTGCGCGATGAACAGCGCACGTTTATGCTTTCGACAATGGCGTTATTTTCAAATTATAAGTGATTCTGTTACTTTTGTACGTGCGGACTAAACAGGCGTGCATGCGGTATTTCTGGCAGCAGTGGCTGTCTTATGAATTGTGCACGTATATGCTTTCTACAACTGCATTATTTTCGAATTCTGGGTGATGATTTTTAGTTTGGAGGTGGGGACTAAAATCGCGTGTATGCGGTATTTGGGCAGCAATGGATGCGTGATGAACTCCGCACGTTTATGCTTTCGACAATGGCGTTATTTTCAAATTATAACTGATTCTGTTACTTTTCTACGTGCGGACTAAACACGCGTGCATGCGGTATTTCTGGCAGCAGTGGCTGTCTTATGAATTGTGGCACGCATATGCTTTCTACAATTGCATTATTTTCGAATTGTGGGTGATGATTTTTAGTTTGTACTTGGGGACTAAAATCGCGTGTATGCGGTATTTGGGGCAGCAGTTGCTGCGTGATGAACTGCGCACGTTTATGCTTTCGACAATGGCGTTATTTTCAAATTATAAGTGATTCTGTTACTTTTGTACGTGCGGACTAAACACGCGTGCATGCGGTATTTCTGGCAGCAGTGGCTGTCTTATGAATTGTGCACGCATATGCTTTCTACAACTGCATTATTTTCGAATTGTGGGTGATGATTTTTAGTTTGTACATGGGGACTAAAATCGCGTGTATGCGGTATTTGGGGCAGCAGTGGCTGCGTGATGAACTGCGCACGTTTATGCTTTCGACAATGGCGTTATTTTCAAATTATAAGTGATTCTGTTACTTTTGTACGTGCGGACTAAACACGCGTGCATGTGGTATTTCTGGCAGCAGTGGCTGTCTTATGAATTGTGCACGCATATGCTTTCTACAACTGCATTATTTTCGAATTGTGGGTGATGATTTTTAGTTTGTACGTGGGGACTAAAATAGCGTGTTTGTGGTATTTGGGCAGCAGTGGCTGCGTGATGAACTGCGCACGTTTATGCTTTCGACAATGGCGTTATTTTCAAATTATAAGTGATTCTGTTACTTTTCTACGTGCGGACTAAACACGCGTGCATGCGTATTTCTGGCAGCAGTGGCTGTCTTATGAATTGTGCACGTATATGCTTTCTACAATTGCATTATTTTCGAATTGTGGGAGATGATTTTTAGTTTGTACGTGGGGACTAAAATCGCGTGTATGCGGTATTTGGGGCAGCAGTGGCTGCGTGATGAACTGCGCACGTTTATGCTTTCGACAATGGCGTTATTTTCAAATTATAAGTGATTCTGTTACTTTTGTACGTGCGGACTAAACACGCGTGCATGCGGTATTTCTGGCAGCAGTGGCTGTCTTATGAATTGTGCACGTATATGCTTTCTACAACTGCATTATTTTCGAATTTGGGTGATGATTTTTAGTTTGTACGTGGGGACTAAAATCGCGTGTATGCGGTATTTGGGCAGCAGTGGCTGCGTGATGAACTGCGCACGTTTATGCTTTCGACGATGGCGTTATTTTCAAATTATAAGTGATTCTGTTACTTTTGTACGTGCGGACTAAACACGCGTGCATGCGGTATTTCTGGCAGCAGTGGCTGTCTTATGAACTGTGCACGTATATGCTTTCTACAACTGCATTATTTTCGATTTGTGGGTGATGATTTTTAGTTTGTACGTGGGGACTAAAATCGCGTGTATGCGGTATTTGGGGCAGCAGTGGCTGCGTGATGAACTGCGCACGTTTATGCTTTCGACAATGGCGTTATTTTCAAATTATAAGTGATTCTGTTAATTTTGTACGTGCGGACTAAACACGCGTGCATGCGGTATTTCTGGCAGCAGTGGCTGTCTTATGAATTGTGCACGTATATGCTTTCTACAACTGCATTATTTTCGAATTCTGGGTGATGATTTTTAGTTTGTACGTGGGGACTAAAATCGCGTGTATGCGGTATTTGGGGCAGCAGTGGCTGCGTGATGAACTGCGCACGTTTATGCTTTCGACAATGGCGTTATTTTCAAATTATAAGTGATTCTGTTACTTTTGTACGTGCGGACTAAACACGCGTGCATGCGGTATTTCTGGCAGCAGTGGCTGTCTTATGAATTGTGCACGCATATGCTTTCTACAATTGCATTATTATCGAATTGTGGGTGATGATTTTTAGTTTGTACTTGGGGACTAAAATCGCGTGTATGCGGTATTTGGGGCAGCAGTTGCTTCGTGATGAACTGCGCACGTTTATGCTTTCGACAATGGCGTTATTTTCAAATTATAAGTGATTCTGTTACTTTTGTACGTGCGGACTAAACACGCGTGCATGCGGTATTTCTGGCAGCAGTGGCTGTCTTATGAATTGTGCACGCATATGCTTTCTACAACTGCATTATTTTCGAATTGTGGGTGATGATTTTTAGTTTCTACATGGGGACTAAAATCGCGTGTATGCGGTATTTGGGGCAGCAGTGGCTGCGTGATGAACTGCGCACGTTTATGCTTTCGACAATGGCGTTATTTTCAAATTATAAGTGATTCTGTTACTTTTGTACGTGCGGACTAAACACGCGTGCATGTGGTATTTCTGGCAGCAGTGGCTGTCTTATGAATTGTGCACGTATATGCTTTCTACAACTGCATTATTTTCGAATTGTGGGTGATGATTTTTAGTTTGTACGTGGGGACTAAAATCGCGTGTATGCGGTATTTGGGCAGCAGTGGCTGCGTGATGAACTGCGCACGTCTATGCTTTCGACAATGGCGTTATTTGCAAATTATAAGTGATTCTGTTACTTTTGTACGTGCGGACTAAACACGCGTGCATGCGGTATTTCTGGCAGCAGTGGCTGTCTTATGAATGTGCACGTATATGCTTTCTACAACTGCATTATTTTCGAATTGTGGGTGATGATTTTTAGTTTGTACGTGGGGACTAAAATCGCGTGTATGCGGTATTTGGGGCAGCAGTGGCTGCGTGATGAACTGCGCACGTTTATGCTTTCGACAATGGCGTTATTTTCAAATTATAAGTGATTCTGTTACTTTTGTACGTGCGGACTAAACACGCGTGCATGCGGTATTTCTGGCAGCAGTGGCTGTCTTATGAATTGTGGACGCATATGCTTTCTACAAGTGCATTATTTTCGAATTGTGGGTGATGATTTTTAGTTTGTACTTGGGGACTAAAATCGCGTGTATGCGGTATTTGGGGCAGCAGTGCTGCGTGATGAACTGCGCACGTTTATGCTTTCGACAATGGCGTTATTTTCAAATTATAAGTGATTCTGTTACTTTTGTACGTGCGGACTAAACACGCGTGCATACGGTATTTCTGGCAGCAGTGGCTGTCTTATGAATTGTGCACGCATATGCTTTCTACAACTGCATTATTTTCGATTTGTGGGTGATGATTTTTAGTTTGTACATGGGGACTAAAATCGCGTGTATGCGGTATTTGGGGCAGCAGTGGCTGCGTGATGAACTGCGCACGTCTATGCTTTCGACAATGGCGTTATTTGCAAATTATAAGTGATTCCGTTACTTTTCTCCGTGCGGACTAAACATGCGTGCATGCACTATTTCTGACAGGAGTGGCTGTCTTATGAATTGTGCACGTATATGCTTTCTACAATTGCATTATTTTCGAATTGTGGGAGATGATTTTTAGTTTGTACGTGGGGACTAAAATCGCGTGTATACGGCATTTGGGGCAGCAGTAGCTGCGTGATGAACTGCGCACGTTTATGCTTTCGACAGTAGTAGGTACTGGACTCTCACGGTGCACAACGCTCAACTGTCCCGAACACGATTTAATTAGCAATTAGAGCTAATTGGGACCCCCCCACATTAATCAGCACCCTCCAGGGAGCCACCACACTAATTGGGGAAAGTCTAACTCGTGTCCAGACCAGCTGAGCGTTGTGCACTATGAGAGTCCATAAAAAAGAAAAATAATAGGCAGAAAATAAAATAAAAAGATAGAAATAGAGTGGAGAGAAACAATTTATTCGAAAATCAACGATGCCGCGGCGAAGAAGCCACTCCGCAACACCCGAGTGACCAGCGTCCGCCATGTTGGTAGTTTGCACCCAGCAGTTGCAGAGATCGACGACAGGTGGCCACTTAGTTGTAAGGCATCACACCAGATGGCGCCACCATCATAGCTCTAGAGGAGAGAGACAGAGAACCACATACTAGCGGCAGGTAAAAATGGCAGCACTGCTAAACAAGTCTAGGCATGCGAGAGAAAAGGTCTAACCGCTACTGCTAAACAGAAAACAGTACACATCGGGGAAAAAGGCTTACGGGGACGATCGCTTAGGCCTAACCACAACACTACGCAGCTAACACAAGGCGGGAACCACACATCGCTAAACATGCGTCAACAGGCTTGCTCACCGCAAAACAAGTCTAAACATGCGAGAAAAGGCTTACGGGGGGCGATCGCTTAGGCCTAACCTCAACACTACGCAGCTAACACAAGGCGGGAACCACACATCGCTAAACATGCGAGAAAAGGCTTAGCACGAGCGCGGTCACCGCTAAACACGGCAAACATACGAGAAAAGGAGCGCGTCAAATCACTCACTCACCTTTTCCCCCGCGGCAACTTCCAGGCAGAAACTGAGCGAGCGCGGAGAACATACGTCTGCTCTCTACGAGAGGCAGCCAGCAACTGAGCGAGCGCGCGGAGCGCACGTCGTCTTCCGCGACGGTCCGAGAGAAACTGAGAGAGGCGACGCGCAGCGGCAGCTATGGATGCGCGCGCGCCCTCTGCTCCACCCGTCCGCGCATGCGCGCGCGCTGCTAGCTCCCTCTGCGCCGGCCGCGGGTGTTTTCGGTTTCGGCTCTCTGCTGCGCGCGCGCTCCTAGCGGCGACGGGTGGCTTTTCAGTTTCGCTTTCATTCTCCGTTCTTTGCGCGCGCGCGTTTATCTGTATAAAGGCAGCGCGCACCGCGCTCGCGTCATCACTACGTGAAGATGTTCAGCTACCACTCTTTACAAAATTGTTCCCGCACCCACGCTTCTGGGAAGAAGTGGAGAAGGAATGTTTCAACGGCGAAAGTCCCCGCAACGAGCTCGTCATCACTGCTTTTCGCTACGTGATAGACATGGTAGGCTTTGGCAATATAGGAGAGATCTCGCCGGGGCCACTGCAGGAGATGGTGCGTCGGATCTACGCCCGTTACAAGAACGTCTGCATAACGGTTCCAGACGGACCCCTGGGACTAATGTGCGAATTTGTGAGCTTGGCCAACGCAGAATTCAACTACATCGCTGCAGACATCGTGGACCTTCTCGCTCGTGCCATCGCTCATATTAAGCACGCCCTGCGGAAGCAGCGACATTTGCAAGCAGTCTACATCGCCAATTTTGTCATTGATTTATTGAAATACCGATTGGTTATTGACATGCAACGCATTAAACAGTCCGAATAACTTTGACGAGACTCTGTGTGTTCTTTCACTGAAACATCTTTATTGAATACATACAAAGGACTTGGTCAATAGATGCCTGCACCCTCCCTCCCTCGTCTGATCTCACGAACGCAGCATTACGAGATGATCAGACGTGCCAGAAAAGGGGAATCTTCATCGCAGCGCCGTCATTGCGCGGGTCACTGCGCCAGCACGATGACGGAATGGTCATTCTTTTCGTACACCCATTCCGCTACCACACTGCCACGATGTCCCGTGCTTCTCCTGTCTGCGAGAGAGAGAGAGAGAGAGAGAAGCATGTCTCTACTAGAACTTTTATTCTCGATTACATGCGCGTGCAGCTCTTTGTTCAACGGTTACTCGATGCCTGACGTCGACGGTCTCGGGCTCTCTTCGGGTTTTCCGGTGCTGCACAAAGAGGGAGTACTATCGTAATGCGATACGCGTCAAAACACCCGTAAAGCTTACCGTATTCGCAGCTCCCATAAGGGAAGGAGTGTACGGCATCCACGAGATAGCGTTTGTCGTCGTAGGGGACCAAGCTCTTCTTGAGTCTCGAAATGGTGTACATCGTTTGCTTTATACTCTGGATGGTGCACTGCTTCTGAGAGACCGCCTTTTCATTGAACAGAGAATCTCGGTACACTTCGTGCAAAAAATGTTTCCGCACCACGTCTTTCTTAACTCCTTTGGCTCTCGCGATCTGTTTGTGTGACCCAGCCAAGAGAATGCTATACATTTTCGCTCGGATGGCTACGACTTCCTGAATAACTCCGCCCCCCCGTCTCGTCTTTGAAGTACCCCATCTGGTTCGCGTGCTCGTCGTTGAAAAGTGGGTGGTCTGGCGGATAGGAAGACAGATCTAACTCACTCTCAATCTTCATCAGCTGCTCTTCCAGGCTTTCACACGTGAGAGAAAAATTACGCTGTCCGTGTCGCTATAGATCAATTGCACTGGACAAGTCAAGCGAGAAAAGAGCGACTCGTAGATGAAGCTGTACATTCGGACTTTGGATATTTCAAGAATGGCAAAGCCCACGAAAGGGGGTGCGTGCATTTGATGCGGCGTTGTTTCATCTCGTACAAGATGCACTTGTCACTCAGAATGAGAAATGCTGACTGTCGACGGAGCTAGCCTTTCGTAGTGCACTTTCTTTGTCGTAGGCTATTGCGTACCTTTTCATGCGTCTCACATTTTGTATCGACTTACCGAACGTGCTGTTCGACATGGTTTTGTACAGAAGTCTCTCGAATTTCGTGCTCGCGGCATTCCTCAACGCGACGTTTCTCTGCACGAAGGTTCGCAAAAAGTCGTCTTGGCGGAACGAGAGGATGCTGTGAACACGTTTTATTTTCATGCCCAACCTCACGTACAGAGCGAGCAATGCATAATGAACGACGTAGCGTTCTTTGTCATAGCACGTCAGCAAGAGTTTCTTTGTGGGAGGGGCGTTCAGCGCCAACGCATCTTTCAGGTGTCGCTGGTAGGGGGACAGTTCGTTCTCGTCCACGCACCTGTGTTCGGGTGCCAGGGGAAAATCCCTGGTGAGCGCGTGCAGTTCTTCGGGATACAACAAGTCTACCACATATACGTAACCCACTTCCGAATCGTGAGGAATGTTGAGAAAATCAATCTCGCTCCACCTTGAAGGATCGACCCACTCAAAACCACCTGTCGGGAGATGGAAAGTCATCGCGTACGGGTACAAACTATTCACGTCGAGGTACTGGATAAAAGTCTTTTCTTGCTGGGGATCGTAATCGTCGCACCCCTCGTGATTAGCCCGACAGTATCTGTGGAAGCTGTTACAAATGCCTCCCCTGATTCCCTTCTCGATCGTTTCGTACATCTCGCGATCGCTCATGAGCTCGAGTTTGACTTTGGTGAGCTTCAGAGCGCTACCCCACGCGTAGCTGGCGAGGGACACGGTGCGTAGGATATCCATCCCATCCGTCTCTAGCGCGATCTTCCTGAAATACAGCACGACGTCGCAGAGCTGACAGGCGTCGAGCGTGGACGTAGAGACGCGTGTAACCACCGAGGTTCTTACATTCGAACAATTCGAAAATCTCTAGGGCGTACTGATAGTCCTCGTCCGTGATCTCTTGGTCGTTCAGGTCACTTTTGAAGCTTCCTTTGGCGGTAGTGCGGCAAATTGTACGCTTCGAAACTGTCGACGAAGGTGTACGGGTAATGCCCTTCCTGAGGAGGCGCGGAAACGGTCACCATACATTTGGCGGGTACAATGAAACGCCGCTCTCGCCACCGCTCGCGAGCAGGGTTTCCACCAGGTTCGCCAAGGACAGGTTGAAAAACTGCGTGGTATCGCGGAAATGGAGATCGCCAATGTTGAACCCTCTTATCTTTTCCGTACTCGAAGCTAAGATCCACGGTCTCGCCCAGATTTAGAACGTGCATGTGGCGGAGAAGGGAGCTCAAATCGTATTGCAGGTTGTGCACGCACACGACGAGTTCTTTGGTATTACGACACGTAAGGTTACACGTATCACACAGCGTCGCGACAAAATTCGAGGAACCGGGGCTCTACGAAGCAGGTGTGGTCGTGATGCGATACCTTCCGCGTATGTCGGTTAAATTCGATTCCACAAAATTCGCAGTGCGTAGCGCTCGCGTGCCGAAAGTGGTCTTCCATACTCATGACCAACGGCGCGGGACAACCTGTTCAACCTATCGATTTGATCGCTAAATCGCTTGAGCGAGAGCAAGCATTTATCTGCCGCGTTGGGTCCCAAATAGCCATCTAGGCCTAGTATTTTTCCGTCCCAACTTCTCACTACAACGATGCAGTACGAGCTCATCCTGTGCACACTCACAGCGTCCTTAACGAGTGCGTCCTTTTCCAAGACGCTCTCCGTGTCCAACACCGCGAAATAGGGATAGGATGCATGTACTGTATCTTGTTGAAGGAGACACACTCCCCCGCTTTTGGCATTTCGAGAATCACTTCGTTTACGTCGCGACACAGACGTTCGTGTTGCTGCAATGCCTCTCTCGTCCCGTAACCGGACGTGCATTTCTCGCAATAAAAGTAGTCACTTCGTCCCATGAAAGTGTTAAATTTTCTGATTCCATAGATATCTCTCTAACCTCGAGCAGTGGACTTTATCTTTATAGAGCGTACAGGGAACCCGTCCGGTAGATATCGAACTCGTCTGCTCGTCGAACACGTAGATGTACACGGAGATTTTGTTTTTTCTCTCCCACAGGGAAATGTCTTCGTAAGTGACTGGGAAGCAGGCGGCCAGTACGTTACGCGGTCTCCGGATTCGAAGGATTCATGTACTTGCGGTATCCTAACATAATCGTTTGGGTTGTTTCTCAACGGATGCAAGAGTGCCAGCACGCCTATACTTGAAACACTCGTTTTCGTGATTCGGCGGAAGTTTGACGTTTGTGAGAGTCTTTCGTTTTCTTTTCCGGCTTCGTTTTAAGCGCGTTAGTTTTAAGTCGACACATTGGACGTCGTTCGAGGTGAAACCAGACCCTTCTGTCGCATAGTTTTCTACGCGTTGCGAGGACTCTGCGATGGCAGCATTTATCGCGCCTTCGATTTCTTGGCGGTTATGCACCACTCTCAAGTGAAGGTTCACGTGAGGAGATGAGAAGTCAACCCATCGGCTCCGTCCTTAATCATGAGCACCTTCGAACACAGACAAAATTTGAAAGGCATGGGATAAGCTTCGAGGACGCGCGTGATTACTGGAGCTATGCTCGGTAGATAAAGTCGCAAATCGTCGACGTTGTCGTCGTGTGGGAACAGAGAAGCGTGTACCTAGTTGCCGTTCCGTCAAATGCCTCATCTGTTACAAAAAAAGGAAGGAATCGTCTCTCCGTGACGGAGGGATGATTCTCTACGACGTGTTCTCGCAATTCAACGATTCTACGTCCCCTGGACAGGCTCAGCTTCGTTTTGAAATTCGGCTTGCATCTGGTGATTCATCTCTAACCCTACCAGACAGAGGAATGAAATCTGCATACGACTGATCCCCTTCCCACATGTGCAATTCGTCTGCATTGTCATGTCCATCTAGGGGTTCGTCGTCGTCCGTTTCAGGTATTACGAAAGGCGGACTACTGACTCTGTCGTCGTCGTCGTCGTCGTCGTCATCTGAAAGGACGACTGGGCTATTACCGAGATTCTCTATTCTAGCTTCGTTGCTCTCGTTCTACGGCCACGAGCATGGCATCGATGGGGTCGTACTGACATACGAGACAGCCGTGGCACTGCGGTCAAACAAAATCAGTACGAGATTTCCTCTCACGAAACAATGCTCACTTTCCTTCAGTTGAGGAACGCTTGAGATTGATGATGATGATGATGAGAGAGGATGGGGTGAGTCCCTGTGTGTGTGTGGTGTGTGTTCAGTGTCATGCGGGTGACAGCGGCTATTGGTTCCTGAAAAAACAATGCTATACATAGAATACACTCTCACAGCAGAGACGGCGACTTACATTTTGGTCCACGAAACGCCTCGTGTCGTGGATGGGTGCCCTCGTGGGCTTTCGATCAATCGTCGTAGAACCAGCGCACCTTTTATAGTCGCCTACACCGCTCCTCCTCCTCCTCGCATTGCACGGTGTCGTCTGTACTTTGACCACCCCGCCTTCCGTCTTTCGCGCCTTTTTGCGATGTCGCATATGACAATGATAATACCATCGACGTTGAATAAAACATTACACTATTTTCTAGCTAACACTCTGGGCCGACTTGTATATGACGACGAGAAGACCCAGAGTGGGATTCGAACCCAGGATCCTTCTACACTGGCGCGACACACTAACCACTAGTCTAATTCGTACTGCGTGACGTTTTTCGTATTGCGGGGTTCGTGTCTACACACGTCACAACATGTTCAAACACGTCCAAACATGTTCAGACACGTTCAATGACGTCATAGAGAAGAGAGAGGAACGAGTGTGTCCAGGGGCGACTTCGCCGCCCGTGTCAAACATGTTCAAACACGTCTTAACATGTTCAAACACGTTCAATGACGTCATAGAGAGTGAGAGGCAAAGCTTTACTATAAATGTCGAAGCGAATGGTCGATCGTCATTCCATCATGATCAGCTTGGTAGATCCTCGTAAGTAATACCCATGACGTCATCATCGCCGAAATGTTTGAAGAGTTTCGTTTCCAGTGTACAACACTTTTGCTGCGCGTGAAGTCGGTTTTTTCCCGCCTCACATATTTCGGGAGATTGGCAGCGCCCGCTTCTTCTGACCAATTGCGGTGGATTGTGGTCCAAAGGTACGCTTCCTCGTTATTTTTTTAATACGTTCTATAATCGTTCACTTTTTTTCAGAGCAAAAGCATTGGACGGACCGATTGATTCGCCCGTTTCTCGGCTGTCGGACGGTACCGTTCGACGTACGTTGCGAAGGACTTCGACTATTGAAGGAAGATGGAGAAGATGGACCATCAGTGTCACTCTGTGACTGAAGAAGATTGTACGTGTGTGTTTGAGTTAAAAAAAACACGCGTTTCTCACACTCCTTTCGTTGCAGATTACGAATGGCTACTGACGGGAGATCTACCCCTGGTCCTAACCTTCAAGCCTCCTCCAAAGACCTTCTTTTTGCGAATCGGCGATCAACTGACTACCTGTCGCTGCGGTGGACTCTGGTCGAGAAACCCCAGCCATTGGTTAGACTCGAGCCTTCGTCCGTATTTGGGCTGCCTTCCCGGCTACGAAACCAAAGCTGGAGCCTAATTCATGTGTAACGAGAAAAAAAAAGGTTGTCTACTCTCATTCCGTCTCAGTCATGATGACGCCCGAGCAGAGGTTTGCCACCTTTGTGCAAACGCGAATGTATCGGGACTTGCTGCGATTACGCGATTATATTCACGGCGATAGCTGCGAGGGAGACTTTCGCTCGATTCTCAAGACGATACCCTTACGTCTGTTCACCGTCAGTGGGAAGATTGCAAAGAAAATGAAGCGTTTCGTAGATTACAAGCTCGAGCTGCTGGAGAAGTATAGACGAGGAGAGACAGTCGACCCGTGTCTCATCAACGCGGGTTTCAACCGACCTATCGTCCGTCGCTACTGGCTTCTCCACACATCCCTCGACGTCACGGTGCAGACCGGCGACGACGGCGAGCGTCGGGTCAGCGCGTTGGAAGATCGTCTCGCAAGGGTCTTGTGGTTTGTCGTGGATAAATAGACATTTTTTACGAAACGAGTTCGCTCACGAGGAGACGTTTTATTGTTTCGTCATTCTCTTCGAGGGTTACAGGAAAACATGGATACACAACTTTTCAAGCTGTAGCGTTTCGACATGCGCGTGGCTACGTAGATACAAAAAAGCCCGCAGTAAGGCGAAAAAGGCTATTGAATACACTTGTCGTTATACTCGTCACTACAGGTAAAGTCTTTCGAAGGTTTGCTTCGATGGGGGGAAGTCCGTAGCTGTCGAAAAACACGCAGACCCGTCGTAGTTTTTCAGGGTAGAGCACCCAGTGCTGCCCGCGTCTTCTTCGGCTCTTCGGTATTGATGATTAAATAGACCGGGCTTTGCGTAAAACGAAGGCTTCGTCGGAAGCGCAAATGCCCTCTCAGCATGGAGGAAGCGAGGGGGTTCAGGGACCCGAGTTCCAAGATGTCGCTCTCGTACATGTTTTCTTATGGGAAGGTGACCGTACGGTCCTTGTCGACGTACATGAGCTTGGGACACTCGGAAATCAAGAGGACGGTGACCGCGTGTGGAAGGGCTTTAGCGAAGCGTAATTGCAGGCGAACGTTTCCTTTTCGCCACTCGTTCAAATGCGAAGGAGAAGAACACTTGTCCACGTCCAAGTTGAAGTAGAGAAGGAACCCGTTCGTTTTAAATCGCTCGTAGCTATACTTGAAATGTTTCTCTCCCAGTTCTTGCAAGAAGTTAAAGTAGGGAATTTTGACGAGGTCGTTCTGAAAGTCGTACTCGGCTCGCACTTGCTGGCCGTCCACGGAGAGCATCGAATGAGACAGGTCGTAATGACGGAATTTGTAGGGGTTCGATTGGATGTCGCCGAGAAAGTCGGACGTGGCGAGCAGGGCGACGCATAATTTGGAAGGTACCCTTTCGGGGTAAACGTTTTCAAAGTGAGCGTCCAAGCTCCCGGCACTCAAGCTCCGCACCTTGGTTTCCAATCCGCGTAACACGTAGATGGCCGGCGTGGTCTGAAGCCGCCGCTCGTATTCCAAAAATAGGGAAGGTGCCAGCGTCACCTTTTTCAAGTGTAACGTCATTTCTTTAATGTCCACCTCGTAATTGTACGTTTTCTTGTCTTTGGGGACCGATACGAGTTTAAATTCGTCGTTGTTTAACAGGAAAACGACGCGAATTTCGACGGCAGGTACCATCAGGCGCGGCTGTTGAAACAGGTCGGTATTGATCTGTCCGACCAGGTTAAAGTATTTTCCACCCTTCGTCGCTTCGTAACGTTGTTTCGGACCGCGAGAGAGACGTCGTAATCGTCCTTTAAATGTTCGTCGTCCTCGACATAGAGTCCAGCCGCGTGCACTGTTTCTTGAGCCATGGGCGTGGAATGAAGCACGACGTCCAAAATACTCCTGTAGGCGTACAACTCGTTGGAACTGACGAGCTTGTTGTTCGCATAAACGGTGACCGTCTTAAACATGCCGCTCAACAGGTGGTTTATTGGGAAAACGACATCTTTCTCGTCCATTTCTTCCCCGTCGTCGCGAACAATGCGCACGGTCAAAGACACGAAACTGCCGTAGAGATCCAAGTGTGCCCTTTGCAAATTTTGAATACAAAACTCGATCACGGAATTATTTACCCCGTTGACCGGATAAAAGAGTTGGTACGAAGTATCTTCCACGCCGTATTGAATGGAAGGGGGTTCGAATATCATCACGTCACTCGTAAGACAATGCGGTGACCGTTGCGTCTGTATTTTTGCTTTCGTTGACGTCATGATGGACGGAGCGCGCACAGCGGATGTGTGACCTTCACGGCGTACCAAAGATATCTGCAGGTGCGTCGTGTGTCGGCGCCTTTTGTTGTCTTTTGCGGCGTTTCTTTCCATTGTTGTTGTTGTTTCCAGAGCCCTCCATGGAATCCAGCACGTCTCTCCCCGTTGCTATGGCCGTCTTTTTTACTGCGCGCGATATTCCTTCGCCATCGGCCAAATTCCGCGCCAAGCGCTTCAACGTTCTCTTGGCGATCGGTTTTATTTGCTGCCAGATGGGAACGATAAACTTGGATATGTTGCTCAACACACCGCCCCCTCGTTGGAAAAGGGGTCCCGTGTACACGGGAATTATTTTGGGGGAATTACGGTACATATTTGAAATGCAACGTTAGATTGGTTCTGCCTTTGGACCGCAACGGCAAACGTCTTCCCGTTTCGTCCGCGAGAACGATCGTCACTGAGGGAATTTCGAATTGAGACAGGTTAAAATACTGGATGTTATCTAACGTGTAGGTGACGACGTGCTTGTCTTTCTCGTAATAAAAGGGTAGTATTTTTAATATCGGTTTTTTCCCGCTCCCCACGTACGTGGGTTCCACGATATCCGTGTACACGATTATGTTGTGAAACGGGGGTTCCAGGAGTACCTCGACGGAGCTCGTGGCATCCTCATCCCCCGTGAACACGGTACGCGATTCGAAGCCCAAAAGCACGGCCAGGTACTCGGAAAGTCTTAGGGTGGAGGTGCCCTCGGAAAGCCGAATTTTACATTTCTGTTCGGTTCCGTCGAAGCTGAAGCGCGCGCGTTCGCCTACGCGCTGTTAATCGCATTTAGAAGTGCTTGCGGCGTCGCATAATAGCCGGGAGGCAGATGTACTTGCAAAGATCGAGGAATTTTCGTCTTGATCGTGAAAGAAAATTGGCGCGCTACGGGGAGAGAGACGCGTAGCGTTTCTTCGTGTCCCTCGACGGCTGTGAGATGTAGCAGCTTGACAAAGGGTTCCGGTACGTGCAACCCTTTCGGTGTTTTCAGAGAGTACACGTTATCCGCGAATTCTAGCGAGGCGTCCAGCTTGTGCGTCTGGAAATACTTGTTGAGTGTGTTCCGTAGGGACGTGGTTTCCGAATTCAGAGTGACGTCGCCGAAAGCGACGGGTGCGGCGTGCTCCAATAAGATGGAGGTGGCTTCGCGTTCGCTCAATTTGGGGGTTTCACCGCACGACCTGCTTCGCGGGACGCTAGCGAGGCGTCGAGCGCTTGCGCGAGCCGAGGGTCCAATTCCACGGCTTTCACGTCCACGGGTAAGACGAAGTCGTATCGCGATTTATTGTACGCGAAAGAAACGTCGAATTCCGAAAGGGCTTTTCCCAAATCCCTCTCGAGATCCGAGGTGACACGAAAAGTTCTGCCGGCTTCCACCGTGTCCTCGAAAGAAACCTCGATTTTCGCATCTTGCCTTTCGTAGCCGATATTTAAAAAATCGTTACTTATGCTGAGATCCATCAGACCGACTTTATACCGATTCGAGAGCTGAAGCGGACTATCGAAAGCTACCGTGAAGGCGTTGAGTTTATTCGAGGGAAACTTATCCATGCTGGCGTTCGAGAGCAGGTGGACGTAGATGTCTGACATCATTTCCCAATCTTGACCACGTCGCTGCTCGGAACCCAACTGTCGTGTTCTTTGTCGTAACCGAACCAGCGAACCAAGGAGAAGCTCTGACCGTTCTGCTTCTTCTCAGCACTTTCGTTACTGGCCAAGGCTGATTGGCGTCTCGGGTTACGACGAGTACCTCCTCCGGGTAGAAAGATCCGTCCACTTCCTTACCCCGGTAATCTTCCAGGTGTACGACGGGAGGAGAGGTGTCTCTCAGGCGGGAGACGGTGAAAATCTGAGGCGACCAACTCCCTTCCGAGCTCTTATGAAAACCTTTTCTGTGAAGTAGGACCCTCACTTTATCCCCCAGTTTGAGCTTCTTTTTCACGGAGGGTACGACGGGCTTCCCATTTATCTTATTGAACAGCTCCAATTCGTTTTCGGGCGTGACTTCGGACGGGCTGATGCCCAAAGTCCTGTGTTTGGTGGTGTTGTAGTCGCGCACGATCTTGGGAAGCGCGGAAACGAAGTGGTATTTTCCCGTTACTCTAAAATAACGGAATATTCTGTCGCGTAAAGTGCGTATGACGCGCTCTGCCTGCGACGCTTTGATTACTGGAGAGAAGGTAGAATACATCTGTTACTGTAATGGTGTTAACGACGACGAGCGCTCTGTATAGGCTCGCGAGATGGCAAAGAGAAAGACGACGAATAAAGAGTTGCACCACGTGTGACATGGTGGCAGCGGTGTTACGTCAACGGCGTGGCCAGCGTTCGAAGCGAAAGGATTAGCCTAGCTGGCAGAAGTTCGCAATGGAAACGACTACTACGCCGATGACTTCAACGTTGTAGCAGCAACGATGACAAGTTCCTGCCTCCACCAAGACACTCGATGTTACGGTGATCTTTGGAAATTGGAAGTTGTGGAAAGGCGAGTTTAGGACTCTTCTCTACAGCGACAAATCTAAAGGCGCAGCCAAAGGAAGTTCAGGCCGCGACCTTCTTGGTTACACTGGTGAAGAAGGAAGAAGATATGCAATACGCTACAGTTTGAAACCGAAGCGGACGTGATGATGTCGACAAGCTTATCCAGAAACTGGAAGAGCACTGCAAACCGACGCTCAATTTAACGTACCACGAATTTCTGTTCGGATCGCGAAACCAGAAAGAAGGGGAGCGATTTGACGAGTGGCTCACAGAGCTTCGGATACTCGCTACTAGCTGCGAGTTCGGGACCTTGGAAAAACGCATGCTGCGTAGCCGCATA
>NW_026999316.1:117512-169087 GCF_037126465.1 Ornithodoros turicata
CACTTAAAATTTGAAAATAACGCCAATGTCGAAAGCATAAACGTGCGCAGTTAATCACGAAGCCACTGCTGCCCGAAATACCGCATACACGCGATTTTAGTCCCCATCTACAAACTAAAAATCATCCCCCAGAATTCGAAAATAATCCAGTTGTAGAAAGCATATACGTGCACAATTCATAAGACAGCCACTGCTGCCAGAAATACCGCATGCACGCGTGCTTAGTCCGCACGTACAAAAGTAACAGAATCACTTATAATTTGAAAATAACGCCATTGTCGAAAGCATAAATGTGCGCAGTTCATCACGCAGCCACTGCTGCCCCAAATACCGCATACACGCATTTTAGTCCCCAAGTACAAACTAAATCACCCACAACTCGAAAATAATGCAATTGTACAAAGCATATACGTGCACAGTTCATAAGACAGCCACTGCTGCCAGAAATACCGCATGCACGCGTCTTTAGTCCGACGTGTAAAAGTAACAGAATCAGTTATAATTTCAAAATAACGCCATTGTCGAAAGCATAAACGTGCGCAGTTCATCACGCATCCACTGCTGCCCCAAATACCGCATACACGCGATTTTAGTCCCCACCTACAAACTAAAAATCATCACCCAGAATTCGAAAATAATGCAGTTGTAGAAAGCATATACGTGCACAATTCATAGGACAGCGACTGCTGCCAGAAATACCGCATGCACGCGTCCTTAGTTCGCACGTACAAAAGCAACAGAATCAATTATAATTTGAAAATAACGCCATTGTCGAAAGCATATACGTGAGCAGTTCATCACGCAGCTACTGCTGCCCCAAATACCGCATACACGCGATTTTAGTCCCACGTACAAACTAAAAATCAGCACTCACAATTCGAAAATAATGCAATTGTAGAAAGCATATGCGAGCACAATTCATAAGACAGCCACTGCTGCCAGAAATACCGCATGCACGCGTGTTTAGTCCGCACGTACAAAAGTAACATAATCACTTATAATTTGAAAATAACGCCATTGTCGAAAGCATAAACGTGCGCAGTTCATCACGCAGCCACTGCTGCCCCAAATACCGCATACACGCGATTTTAGTCCCCACGTACAAACTAAAAATCATCACCCACAATTCGAAAATAATGCAGTTGTAGAAAGCATATACGTGCACAATTCATAAGACAGCCACTGCTGCCAGAAATACCGCATGCACGCGTGTTTAGTCCGCACGTACAAAAGTAACAGAATCACTTATAATTTGAAAATAACGCCATTGTCGAAAGCATAAACGTGCGCAGTTCATCACGCAGCCACTGCTGCCCAAATACCGCATACACGCGATTTTAGTCCCACGTACAAACTAAAAATCATCACCCACAATTCGAAAATAATGCAATTATTGAAAGCATATGCGTGCACAATTCATAAGACAGCCACTGCTGCCAGAAATACCGCATGCACGCGTGTTTAGTCCGCACGTACAAAAGTAACAGAATCGCTTATAATTTGAAAATAACGCCATTGTCGAAAGCATAAACGTGCGCAGTTCATCACGCAGCCACTGCTGCCCCAAATACCGCATACACGCGATTTTAGTCCCCACGTACAAACTAAAAATCATCACCCACAATTCGAAAATAATGCAGTTGTAGAAAGCATATGCGTGCACAATTCATAAGACAGCCACTGCTGCCAGAAATACCGCATGCACGCGTGTTTAGTCCGCACGTACAAAAGTAACATAATCACTTATAATTTGAAACTAACGCCATTGTCGAAAGCATAAACGTGCGCAGTTAATCACGCAGCCACTGCTGCCCCAAATACCGCATACACGCGATTTTAGTCCCCACGTACAAACTAAAAATCATCACCCACAATTCGAAAATAATGCAACTGTAGAAAGCATATACGTGCGCAATTCATAAGAAAGCCACTGCTGCCAGAAATACCGCATGCACGCGTGTTTAGTCCGCACGTGCAAAAGTAACAGAATCATTTACAATTTAAAATTAACGCTATTGTCGAAAGCGTAAATGTGCGCAGTTCATCACGCAGCCACTGCAGCCCCAAATACCGCATACACGCGATTTTAGTCCCCACGTACAAACTAAAAATCATCACCCACAATTCGAAAATAATGCAATTGTAGAAAGCATATGCGTGCACAATTCATAAGACAGCCACTGCTGCCAGAAATACCGCATGCACGCGTGTTTTGTCCGCACGTACAAAAGTAACAGAATCACCTATAATTTAAAATTAACGCTATTGTCGAAAGCATAAACGTGCGCAGTTCATCACGCAGCCACTGCTGCCCCAAATACCACAAACACGCGATTTTAGTCCCCACGTACAAACTAAAAATCATCACCCAAAATTCGAAAATAATGCAATTGTAGAAAGCATATACGTGTACAGTTCATAAGACAGCCACTGCTGCCAGAAATACCGCAGGCACGCGTGCTTAGTCCGCACGTACAAAAGTAACAGAATCACTTATAATTTGAAAATAACGCCACTGTCGAAAGCACAAATGTGCGCAGTTCATCACGCAGCCACTGTCGCCCCAAATACCGCATACACGCGATTTTAATCCCCACGTACAAACTAAAAATCATCACCCACAATTCGAAAATAATGCAGTTGTAGCAAGCATATACGTGCACAATTCATAAGACAGCCACTGCTGCCAGAAATACCGCATGCACGCGTGTTTAGTCGAAAATAATGCAATTGTAGAAAGCATATACGTGCACAGTTCATAAGACAGCCACTGCTGCCAGAAATACCGCATGCACGCGTCTTTAGTCCGCACGTGTAAAAGTAACAGAATCAGTTATAATTTCAAAAATAACGCCATTGTCGAAAGCATAAACGTGGGCAGTTCATCACGCATCCACTGCTGCCCCAAATACCGCATACACGCGATTTTAGTCCCCACCTACAAACTAAAAATCATCACCCAGAATTCGAAAATAATGCAGTTGTAGAAAGCATATACGTGCACAATTCATAGGACAGCGACTGCTGCCAGAAATACCGCATGCACGCGTCCTAGTTCGCACGTACAAAAGCAACAGAATCAATTATAATTTGAAAATAACGCCATTGTCGAAAGCATATACGTGAGCAGTTCATCACGCAGCTACTGCTGCCCCAAATACCGCATACACGCGATTTTAGTCCCCACGTGCAAACGAAAAATCATCTCCCACAATTCGAAAATAATGCAGTTGTAGAAAGCATATACGTGCACAATTCATAAGACAGCCACTCCTGCCAGAAATACCGCATGCACGCGTGTTTAGTCCGCACGTACAAAAGTAACACAATCGCTTATAATTTGAAAATAACGCCACTGTCGAAAGCATAAACGTGCGCCGTTCATGACGCAGCCCCTGCTGCTCCAAATACCGCATACACGCGATTTTAGTCCCCGTGTACAAACTAAAAATAATCACCCAAAATTTGAAAATAATGCAATTATTGAAAGCATATGCGTGCACAATTCATAAGACAGCCATTGCTGCCAGAAATACCGCATGCACGCGTGTTTAGTCCGCACGTACAAAAGTAACAGAATCGCTTATAATTTGAAAATAACGCCATTGTCGAAAGCATAAACGTGCGCAGTTCATCACGCAGCCACTGCTGCCCCGAATACCGCATACACGCGATTTTCGTCCCCACGTACAAACTAAAAATCATCACCCACAATTCGAAAATAAGCAGTTGTAGAAAGCATATCCGTGCACAATTCATAAGACAGCCACTGCTTCCAGAAATACCGCATGCACGCGTGTTAGTCCGCACGTACAAAAGTAGCATAATCACTTATAATTTGAAACTAACGCCATTGTCGAAAGCATAAACGTGCGCAGTTAATCACGCAGCCGCTGCTGCCCCAAATACCGCATACACGCGATTTTAGTCCCCACGTACAAACTAAACATCATCACCCACAATTCGAAAATAATGCAACTGTAGAAAGCATATACGTGCGCAATTCATAAGACAGCCACTGCTGCCAGAAATACCGCATGCACGCGTGTTTTGTCCGCACGTACAAAAGTAACAGAATCACTTAAAATTTGAAAATAACGCCACTGTCGAAAGCATAAACGTGCGCTGTTCATCACGCAGCCACTGCTGCCCCAAATACCGCATACACGTGATTTTAGTCCCCACGTACAAACTAAAAATCATCACTCACAATTCGAAAATAATGCAATTGTAGAAAGCATATACGTGCACAGTTCATAAGACAGCCACTGCTGCCAGAAATACCGCATGCACGCATGTTTAGGTCCGCACGTGTAAAAGTAACAGAATCAGTTATAATTTGAAAATAACGCCATTGTCGAAAGCATAAACGTGCGCAGTTCATCACGCAGCCACTGCTGCCCCAAATACCGCATACACGAGATTTTAGTCCCCACGTAGAAACTAAAAATCATCACCCACAATTCGAAAATAATGCACTTATAGAAAGCATATGCGTGCACAATTCATAAGACAGCCACTGCTGCCAGAAATACCGCATGCACGCGTGTTTAGTCCGCACGTACAAAAGTAACATAATCACTTATAATTTGAAAATAACGCCATTGTCGAAAGCATAAACGTGAGCAGTTCATCACGCAGCTACTGCTGCCCCAAATACCGCATACACGCGATTTTAGTCCCCACGTACAAACTAAAAATCATCACCCACAATTCGAAAATAATGCAATTATAGAAAGCATATGCGTGCACAATTCATAAGACAGCCACTGCTGCCAGAAATACCGTATGCACGCCTGTTTAGTCCGCACGTACAAAAGTAACAGAATCACTTAAAATTTGAAAATAACGCCATTGTCGAAAGCATAAACGTGCGCAGTTCATCACGAAGCCACTGCTGCCCCAAATACCGCATACACGCGATTTTAGTCCCCATCTACAAACTAAAATCATCCCCCAGAATTCGAAAATAATGCAGTTGTAGAAAGCATATACGTGCACAATTCATAAGACAGCCACTGCTGCCAGAAATACCGCATGCACGCGTGCTTAGTCCGCACGTACAAAAGTAACAGAATCACTTATAATTTGAAAATAACGCCATTGTCGAAAGCATAAATGTGCGCAGTTCATCACGCAGCCACTGCTGCCCCAAATACCGCATACACGCATTTTAGTCCCCAAGTACAAACTAAATCATCACCCACAACTCGAAAATAATGCAATTGTAGAAAGCATATACGTGCACAGTTCATAAGACAGCCACTGCTGCCAGAAATACCGCATGCACGCGTCTTTAGTCCGCACGTGTAAAAGTAACAGAATCAGTTATAATTTCAAAATAACGCCATTGTCGAAAGCATAAACGTGCGCAGTTCATCACGCATCCACTGCTGCCCCAAATACCGCATACACGCGATTTTAGTCCCCACCTACAAACTAAAAATCATCACCCAGAATTCGAAAATAATGCAGTTGTAGAAAGCATATACGTGCACAATTCATAGGACAGCGACTGCTGCCAGAAATACCGCATGCACGCGTCCCTAGTTCGCACGTACAAAAGCAACAGAATCAATTATAATTTGAAAATAACGCCATTGTCGAAAGCATATACGTGAGCAGTTCATCACGCAGCTACTGCTGCCCCAAATACCGCATACACGCGATTTTAGTCCCCACGTACAAACTAAAAATCAGCACTCACAATTCGAAAATAATGCAATTGTAGAAAGCATATGCGAGCACAATTCATAAGACAGCCACTGCTGCCAGAAATACCGCATGCACGCGTGTTTAGTCCGCACGTACAAGAGTAACATAATCACTTATAATTTGAAAATAACGCCATTGTCGAAAGCATAAACGTGCGCAGTTCATCACGCAGCCGCTGCTGCCCCACATACCGCATACACGCGATTTTAGTCCCCACGTGCAAACGAAAAATCATCTCCCACAATTCGAAAATAATGCAGTTGTAGAAAGCATATACGTGCACAATTCATAAGACAGCCACTCCTGCCAGAAATACCGCATGCACGCGTGTTTAGTCCGCACGTACAAAAGTAACACAATCGCTTATAATTTGAAAATAACGCCACTGTCGAAAGCATAAACGTGCGCAGTTCATGACGCAGCCACTGCTGCTCGAAATACCGCATACACGCGATTTTAGTCCCCGTGTACAAACTAAAAATAATCACCCAAAATTCGAAAATAATGCAATTATTGAAAGCATATGCGTGCACAATTCATAAGACAGCCATTGCTGCCAGAAATACCGCATGCACGCGTGTTTAGTCCGCACGTACAAAAGTAACAGAATCGCTTATAATTTGAAAATAACGCCATTGTCGAAAGCATAAACGTGCGCAGTTCATCACGCAGCCACTGCTGCCCCGAATACCGCATACACGCGATTTTAGTCCCCACGTACAAACTAAAAATCATCACCCACAATTCGAAAATAAGCAGTTGTAGAAAGCATATGCGTGCACAATTCATAAGACAGCCACTGCTTCCAGAAATACCGCATGCACGCGTGTTTAGTCCGCACGTACAAAAGTAACATAATCACTTATAATTTGAAACTAACGCCATTGTCAAAGCATAAACGTGCGCAGTTAATCACGCAGCCGCTGCTGCTCCAAATACCGCATACACGCGATTTTAGTCCCCACGTACAAACTAAAAATCATCACCCACAATTCGAAAATAATGCAACTGTAGAAAACATATACGTGCGCAATTCATAAGAAAGCCACTGCTGCCAGAAATACCGCATGCACGCGTGTTTAGTCCGCACGTGCAAAAGTAACAGAATCATTTACAATTTAAAATTAACGCTATTGTCGAAAGCGTAAATGTGCGCAGTTCATCACGCAGCCACTGCAGCCCCAAATACCGCATACACGCGATTTTAGTCCCCACGTACAAACTAAAAATCATCACCCACAATTCGAAAATAATGCAATTGTAGAAAGCATATGCGTGCACAATTCATAAGACAGCCACTGCTGCCAGAAATACCGCATGCACGCGTGTTTTGTCCGCACGTACAAAAGTAACAGAATCACCTATAATTTAAAATTAACGCTATTGTCGAAAGCATAAACGTGCGCAGTTCATCACGCAGCCACTGCTGCCCCAAATACCACAAACACGCGATTTTAGTCCCCACGTACAAACTAAAAATCATCACCCAAAATTCGAAAATAATGCAATTGTAGAAAGCATATACGTGTACAGTTCATAAGACAGCCACTGCTGCCAGAAATACCGCAGGCACGCGTGCTTAGTCCGCACGTACAAAAGTAACAGAATCACTTATAATTTGAAAATAACGCCACTGTCGAAAGCACAAATGTGCGCAGTTCATCACGCAGCCACTGTCGCCCCAAATACCGCATACACGCGATTTTAATCCCCACGTACAAACTAAAAATCATCACCCACAATTCGAAAATAATGCAGTTGTAGCAAGCATATACGTGCACAATTCATAAGACAGCCACTGCTGCCAGAAATACCGCATGCACGCGTGTTTAGTCGAAAATAATGCAATTGTAGAAAGCATATACGTGCACAGTTCATAAGACAGCCACTGCTGCCAGAAATACCGCATGCACGCGTCTTTAGTCCGCACGTGTAAAAGTAACAGAATCAGTTATAATTTCAAAAATAACGCCATTGTCGAAAGCATAAACGTGGGCAGTTCATCACGCATCCACTGCTGCCCCAAATACCGCATACACGCGATTTTAGTCCCCACCTACAAACTAAAAATCATCACCCAGAATTCGAAAATAATGCAGTTGTAGAAAGCATATACGTGCACAATTCATAGGACAGCGACTGCTGCCAGAAATACCGCATGCACGCGTCCCTAGTTCGCACGTACAAAAGCAACAGAATCAATTATAATTTGAAAATAACGCCATTGTCGAAAGCATATACGTGAGCAGTTCATCACGCAGCTACTGCTGCCCCAAATACCGCATACACGCGATTTTAGTCCCCACGTGCAAACGAAAAATCATCTCCCACAATTCGAAAATAATGCAGTTGTAGAAAGCATATACGTGCACAATTCATAAGACAGCCACTCCTGCCAGAAATACCGCATGCACGCGTGTTTAGTCCGCACGTACAAAAGTAACACAATCGCTTATAATTTGAAAATAACGCAACTGTCGAAAGCATAAACGTGCGCCGTTCATGACGCAGCCCTGCTGCTCCAAATACCGCATACACGCGATTTTAGTCCCCGTGTACAAACTAAAAATAATCACCCAAAATTCGAAAATAATGCAATTATTGAAAGCATATGCGTGCACAATTCATAAGACAGCCATTGCTGCCAGAAATACCGCATGCACGCGTGTTTAGTCCGCACGTACAAAAGTAACAGAATCGCTTATAATTTGAAAATAACGCCATTGTCGAAAGCATAAACGTGCGCAGTTCATCACGCAGCCACTGCTGCCCCGAATACCGCATACACGCGATTTTCGTCCCCACGTACAAACTAAAAATCATCACCCACAATTCGAAAATAAGCTGTTGTAGAAAGCATATCCGTGCACAATTCATAAGACAGCCACTGCTTCCAGAAATACCGCATGCACGCGTGTTTAGTCCGCACGTACAAAAGTAACATAATCACTTATAATTTGAAACTAACGCCATTGTCAAAGCATAAACGTGCGCAGTTAATCACGCAGCCGCTGCTGCCCCAAATACCGCATACACGCGATTTTAGTCCCCACGTACAAACTAAACATCATCACCCACAATTCGAAAATAATGCAACTGTAGAAAGCATATACGTGCGCAATTCATAAGAAAGCCACTGCTGCCAGAAATACCGCATGCACGCGTGTTTTGTCCGCACGTACAAAAGTAACAGAATCACTTAAAATTTGAAAATAACGCCACTGTCGAAAGCATAAACGTGCGCTGTTCATCACGCAGCCACTGCTGCCCCAAATACCGCATACACGTGATTTTAGTCCCCACGTACAAACTAAAAATCATCACTCACAATTCGAAAATAATGCAATTGTAGAAAGCATATACGTGCACAGTTCATAAGACAGCCACTGCTGCCAGAAATACCGCATGCACGCATGTTTTGGTCCGCACGTGTAAAAGTAACAGAATCAGTTATAATTTGAAAATAACGCCATTGTCGAAAGCATAAACGTGCGCCAGTTCATCACGCATCCACTGCTGCCCCAAATACCGCATACACGAGATTTTAGTCCCCACGTAGAAACTAAAAATCATCACCCACAATTCGAAAATAATGCACTTATAGAAAGCATATGCGTGCACAATTCATAAGACAGCCACTGCTGCCAGAAATACCGCATGCACGCGTGTTTAGTCCGCACGTACAAAAGTAACAGAATCACTTATAATTTGAAAATAACGCCATTGTCGAAAGCATAAACGTGCGCAGTTCATCACGCAGCCACTGCTGCCCGAAATACCGCATACACGCGATTTTAGTCCCCATCTACAAACTAAAAATCATCACCCAGAATTCGAAAATAATGCAGTTGTAGAAAGCATATACGTGCACAATTCATAAGACAGCCACTGCTGCCAGAAATACCGTATGCACGCCTGTTTAGTCCGCACGTACAAAAGTAACAGAATCACTTAAAATTTGAAAATAACGCCACTGTCGAAAGCATAAACGTGCACCGTTCATGACGCAGCCCCTGCTGCTCCAAATACCGCATACACGCGATTTTAGTCCCCGTGTACAAACTAAAAATAATCACCCACAATTCGAAAATAATCCAATTGTAGTGTTGGAATTAGAGGAGACAGGAAGCAGTAGTCCGTTTGTCTCGGTTACCAGATTCCAACTGGCCCGAGGAGGTTTATTTACTCGAGCCACGGGCAGGTGCTGGATGTCAGGGACTGGCGATGCGGCAGCTACAGGGCTCCCCCCCTAGCGACCTGACGGGGGCAGGGAGCGAAAACTGGCAAGCTTGCGTGCCCAGGATACGTGGCGTGGTCGAGGAATCGGGTGACTTGGGTGGAGAGGTGGAGCTGTGCGGTTGTCCACGGATGAGGGTGCCGTCGATTTGTGGCTGCTGGGAAGGGGCGAGCTGAGGGAGACGTCGAGGAACGCCGGCTTCAGGCGATGGACGGAGACTGTGTCCTGCCGGCCGTTAATAAGGAGGGTGAAGTGGTGGGTGGTTCTGGTGGTCACAGGGAAGGGGCCGGAATACGCAGGCTGCAGCGGCTTTCTGACGGCATCGCATCGCACAAACACGTGAGAACACGTATCCACGTCGGGGTGTCGGTAGGTCGGACCGGACCGGGCAGGCGAGCGGGGTGGCACCGGGCGCAACGAAGACATAACACGGCGAAGTCGGGATACGTAGTCCTGTTGTGCGTCGGGTTGCGGGTCTTCTGGGACGGACAAAAATTCACCGGGAAGTCGGAGCGTTGTGCCATAAACCAGCTCTGCGACGGTACAGTGAAGGTCGGATCGGAGGGCTGTGCGTATTCCAAGAAGGGCAACGGGGAGTACTTCGGGCCAGGGTGTATCAGGAGTGGCACGCAAGGCGATCTTGAGCTGTCGGTGTAGTCTCTCGACGAGCCCGTTCGAAGCAGGATGATAAGCTGTCGTACGAATACGTTTGGCGCCCAATGCGTTCGTGAAAGCGGCGAAGAGGGCAGACTCGAACTGCCGACCTCTGTCGGTCGTGATGATGGATGGTGCGCCGAAACGGGAGATCCAGGTGTTGATAAGAGCCGATGCGACTGCTGGAGCAGTGGAGTCAACAATGGGCACCGCTTCCGGCCAGCGGGTGAAACGGTCAACGGCCGTCAAGATGTAGTTGAAACCCTGGGAATGCGGAAGTGGACCGACCAGGTCGATGTGAACATGGTCAAAACGGGCGTCAGGTGGCAGAAAAGGTGCTGGCGACAGACGAGTGTGGCGCTGGGTCTTGGTTCTCTGGCACGGCAAGCATGTGCGCACCCAGTGCTTGATATCAGCGTGCATATTCGGCCAGACGTATCGGGTGCCTATGAGCTTTCGTGTGCCTCGGACGCCGGGGTGGGAGAGAGCGTGAAAGTGATCGAAAATGGGACGGCGTAATGCGAGGGGGACGAAAGGTCGTGGCGAGCCCTGTGAAGTGTCGCAAATCACGGCGGCCGTCGCCCCGGGGAGGTGAACATCTTCAAGCTTGAGGCTGTTGGACGCGGGCTTCGTGCGCAGTACGGCCAGCTCTTCATCAGATGACTGAGCAGTGACAAGAAGGTCCAGAGACAGAACGGCTGAGCACTGCACTGGAGTGGGTGTGATCAGGGTGGATATTCTACTGAGAGCATCGGCCACGGGGTTGTTGACGCCGCTCACGTGCTGTATGTCACTGGTGAATTCTGAGATGAAGGCCAGGTGCCGGATTTCTCGAGGTGTATATCCGGTACCAGAAGATGAGAGAGCATGAGTAAGCGGCTTGTGATCCGTATATATGGTGAATGATCGTCCTTCCAAGAAGTGCCGGAAGTGCTTCACTGCTAGGAATATGGCCAGGAGCTCGCGTCCAAACGTGCTATAGCGCGTCTCTGCAGGTTTGAACTTGCGCGAGAAGAAAGCGATGGGCTGCCAAGCAGAAGAAACTCGCTGCTGCAACGCCCGACCGCGCCACACCATGGTCCTACCCTCCTTACCCATCTACCCAGATCACGTCGCCATGGTCTCGCACTCTGCGTCACGTCGCCACACGCTTCACGATGCCACTCCTCGGGCTACCACCAGCGGCACCTTCCCGAGCATCACGCTCCTGTACCGGTCGCGGTACGCCGCTGTCGACCGCACCACCCGCATCTGCTACGCCAGCGGTCAAGGAACCCTGCCCGCCTCGCCTTCCCACCAGGCTTCTGTGCAACATAGTGGCAGTCCAGTCCCTGACATCCAGCACCTGCCCGTGGCTCGAGTAAATAAACCTCCTCGGGCCAGTTGGAATCTGGTAACCGAGACAAACGGACTACTGCTTCCTGTCTCCTCTAATTCCAACAATTGGTGACCCGAACGTTTGACGTTCCACGCTATTCACCATGTCTACAGGGGACGGCCACGTCACCACGACTCCCGGTACCCCCAGCATGGTACAACAGCCCACTTCCGTGACCGCCGTTAGCGTTAAACTTCCACCGTTTTGGGACCGGAACCCAGCCACCTGGTTTATTCAGGCCGAGGCCCAATTCCATCTGTCCGGCATCACAGCTCAGATCACGAAATTCTATTACGTCATCGCAGCGCTTTCTCCATCCGCCGCCGACGAGGTCTATGATGTCATCGCTTCACCACCCGCGGATTGCCCGTACGACAAGCTGAAGTCCGCACTTCTCAAGCGAACGACCTGCTCCGACCGCGCACGTCTTCAGCAGCTTCTGTCTGCGGAGGAGCTCGGGGACAGACGCCCCACGCAGCTGTTACGGCGCATGAAGCAATTGCTCGGTGACGGAGCTGCTTCCACAAGTGACAGCTTCCTCAGAGAACTCTTTCTGCAAAGACTTCCGAGAAATGTGCAGATGGTCCTAGCCACTACGACAAACCTTTCAACGGACGAACTCGCCACCCTCGCCGATGCTGTAATGGAGGTTGCTATTCCGTCACCCTCCGTAATGCATGTGGAGACACCACACCCTTCATTCCCAGAGCCCACACCTTCAGTCGTTTCGCAAGTGTCTACCCCCGCACCAACGCAAGACACCTCTCAGCACATGGCCGCCATTGAAAGCTTGACGCAGCAGGTGAACAACCTAACCCACCTTGTCGCGACACTGGCAGCGCGGAGCCGTTCGCCAAGCCCCCGACGCTTCCGCCGACGATCGCTCACCCCTCGCGGCCGGCGCAGCCCACGCCCTCGGTCCAACGGCATGTGCTGGTACCACCAGCGGTTTGGCGCCGAGGCCCGGCACTGTTTCCAACCCTGCTCGTGGTCGGGAAACGCCCCGCCCAGTCACTAATGGCGACAAGTGCACCGGGTCAACTCGAAAGTCGCCTTTTCTACGTTGTAGACCGTGTGTCAGGCAGACGCTTTCTCATAGATATCGGTGCCGATGTCAGCGTTATGCCCGCTAGCAAAGCCCATCGCAGCCGACAACCGTGTTTCACCCTACGCGCCGCCAACTCCACCACCATCCCGGTATTTGGCCAGCAGTCCCTCACTTTGAACCTGGGCCTACGACGAGACTTCCGATGGATTTTTCACGTAGCCGATGTCTCCCAGGCCATAATTGGTGCTGACTTTCTCACGCACTTCGGACTCCTCGTTGACGTCGCTCGGAAACGCCTTATCGACGCCACCACCCATCTTCAGGTTCACGGCATCCGGCATCGCATTCCACCCTGCCACAGCCTTTGTTACTGTGCGCCGGCGTCGCCCTACTCCCATATTCTGGAAGACTTCCCTGAGCTCACCAAGCCCTCCGACTGGACTCGCCCGGTCAAGCACGACGTCGTACACCACGTTGTCACTCAAGGCCCGCCCGTTCACTTTCGCCCGCGTCGCTTGGCTCCCGAAAAGTTCTCCATCGCTAAGGCTGAATTCGAGCATATGCTCGAGCTTGGCATTATCCGACCGTCAAGCAGCAGCTGGGCATCCCCACTCCACATGGTGCCCAAGAAGACGGGAGACTGGCGCCCTTGCGGTGATTACCGTGCCTTAAACCGCGCTACGGTGCCCGACCGATACCCCATCCCTAACATCTTAGACTTCACCGCTAACATCGAAGGCGCCACCGTTTTCTCTAAAATCGACCTGGTGCGCGCCTACCACCAAATACCCATGGCGGAAGACGATATTCCGAAGACCGCCATCATTACACCCTTTGGCCTCTACGAGTTCCTGCGTATGCCGTTCGGCTTGCGTAATGCAGCCCAGACATTTCAACGGTTTATTAACTCTGTCACCTTTGGCCTCCCGTTCGTCTATGCCTACATGGACGATATTCTGGTTGCCAGCGCCACCCCAGAAGAGCACGCCGAGCACTTACGAACCCTCTTCGCTCGCCTACAAGATTACGGCATTGTAATCAACGTCGCGAAAAGTGAATTCGGCGTCCCGGAGCTTGACTTCCTGGGTCACCGCGTTAACCAGCACGGCATCCTTCCTCTGCCCTCTAAAGTCGCCGCCATCAAGGATTTCCCCCGTCCCACGTCCGTCAAACAGTTGAGACGTTTCCTTGGTTTCGCCAACTTCTATCGGCGCTTTATACGATCTTGTGCTGCCACACTGGCCCCGTTGGAAGCTCTACTCTCTTCCCGAAAACGCGACGCCGCCACGCTACCATGGTCCGACGACTCTATCGCCGCCTTCGACAAAATCCGGCAAGACATCGCCCCCGCCACTCTTCTTGTCCGTTTGTCCAGCAGTAGTCCGTTTGTCTCGGTTACCAGATTCCAACTGGCCCGAGGAGGTTTATTTACTCGAGCCACGGGCAGGTGCTGGATGTCAGGGACTGGCGATGCGGCTGCTACAGTAGAAAGCATATGCGTGCACAATTCATAAGACAGTCACTGCTGCCAGAAACACCGCATGCACGCGTGTTTAGTCCGCACGTACAAAAGTAACAGAATCACTTACTATTTGAAAATAACGCCATTGTCGAAAGCATAAACGTGCGCAGTTCATCACGCAGCTACTGCTGCCCTAAATACCGCATACACGCGATTTTAGTCCCCACGTACAAACTAAAAATCATCACCCACAATTAGAAAATAATGCCATTGTAGAAAGCATATACGTGCGCAATTCATAAGACAGCCACTGCTGCCAGAAATACCGCATGCACGCGTGTTTAGTCCGCACGTACAAAAGTAACAGAATCACTTATAATTTGAAAATAACGCCATTGTCGAAAGCATAAACGTGCGCAGTTCATCACGCATCCACTGCTGCCCCAAATACCGCATACACGCGATTTTAGTCCCCACGTACAAACTAAAAATCATCACCCACAATTCGAAAATAATGCAGTTGTAGAAAGCATATACGTGCACAATTCATAAGACAGCCACTGCTGCCAGAAATACCGCATGCACGCGTGTTTAGTCCGCACGTACAAAAGTAACAGAATCAATTATAATTTGAAAATAACGCCATTGTCGAAAGCATAAACGTGCGCAGTTCATCACGCAGCCACTGCTGCCCCAAATACCGCATACACGCGATTTTAGTCCCCATGTACAAACTAAAAATCATCACCCACAATTCGAAAATAATGCAATTATAGAAAGCATATGCGTGCACAATTCATAAGACAGCCACTGCTGCCAGAAATACCGCATGCACGCGTGTTTAGTCCGCACGTACAAAAGTAACAGAATCACTTATAATTTGAAAATAACGCCATTGTCGAAAGCATAAACGTGCGCAGTTCATCACGCAGCCACTGCTGCCCCAAATACCGCATACACGCGATTTTAGTCCCCATCTACAAACTAAAAATCATCACCCACAATTCGAAAATAATGCAGTTGTAGAAAGCATATACGTGCACAATTCATAAGACAGCCACTGCTGCCAGAAATACCGCATGCACGCGTGTTTAGTCCGCACGTACAAAAGTAACAGAATCACTTATAATTTGAAAATAACGCCATTGTCGAAAGCATAAACGTGCGCAGTTCATCACGCAGCCACTGCTGCCCCAAATACCGCATACACGCATTTTAGTCCCCAAGTACAAACTAAAATCATCACCCACAATTCGAAAATAATGCAATTGTAGAAAGCATATACGTGCACAATTCATAAGACAGCCACTGCTGCCAGAAATACCGCATGCACGCGTGTTTAGTCCGCACGTACAAAAGTAACAGAATCACTTATAATTTGAAAATAACGCCATTGTCGAAAGCATAAACGTGCGCAGTTCATCACGCAGCCACTGCTGCCCCAAATACCGCATACACGCGATTTTAGTCCCCACGTACAAACTAAAAATCATCACCCACAATTCGAAAATAATGCAGTTGTAGAAAGCATATACGTGCACAATTCATAGACAGCCACTGCTGCCAGAAATACCGCATGCACGCGTCTTAGTCCGCACGTACAAAAGTAACAGAATCACTTATAATTTGAAATAACGCCATTGTCGAAAGCATAAACGTGCGCAGTTCATCACGCAGCCACTGCTGCCCCAAATACCGCATACACGCGATTTTAGTCCCCACGTACAAACTAAAAATCATCACCCACAATTCGAAAATAATGCAGTTGTAGAAAGCATATACGTGCACAATTCATAAGACAGCCACTGCTGCCAGAAATACCGCATGCACGCGTGTTTAGTCCGCACGTACAAAAGTAACAGAATCACTTATAATTTGAAAATAACGCCATTGTCGAAAGCATAAACGTGCGCAGTTCATCACGCAGCCACTGCTGCCCCAAATACCGCATACACGCGATTTTAGTCCCCATGTACAAACTAAAAATCATCACCCACAATTCGAAAATAATGCAATTGTAGAAAGCATATGCGTGCACAATTCATAAGACAGCCACTGCTGCCAGAAATACCGCATGCACGCGTGTTTAGTCCGCACGTACAAAAGTAACAGAATCACTTATAATTTGAAAATAACGCCATTGTCGAAAGCATAAACGTGCGCAGTTCATCACGCAGCCACTGCTGCCCCAAATACCGCATACACGCGATTTTAGTCCCCACGTACAAACTAAAAATCATCACCCACAATTCGAAAATAATGCAGTTGTAGAAAGCATATACGTGCACAATTCATAAGACAGCCACTGCTGCCAGAAATACCGCATGCACGCGTGTTTAGTCCGCACGTACAAAAGTAACAGAATCACTTATAATTTGAAAATAACGCCATTGTCGAAAGCATAAACGTGCGCAGTTCATCACGCAGCCACTGCTGCCCCAAATACCGCATACACGCGATTTTAGTCCCCACGTACAAACTAAAAATCATCACCCACAATTCGAAAATAATGCAGTTGTAGAAAGCATATACGTGCACAATTCATAAGACAGCCACTGCTGCCAGAAATACCGCATGCACGCGTGTTTAGTCCGCACGTACAAAAGTAACAGAATCACTTATAATTTGAAAATAACGCCATTGTCGAAAGCATAAACGTGCGCAGTTCATCACGCAGCCACTGCTGCCCCAAATACCGCATACACGCGATTTTAGTCCCCACGTACAAACTAAAAATCATCACCCACAATTCGAAAATAATGCAATTGTAGAAAGCATATACGTGCACAATTCATAAGACAGCCACTGCTGCCAGAAATACCGCATGCACGCGTGTTTAGTCCGCACGTACAAAAGTAACAGAATCACTTATAATTTGAAAATAACGCCATTGTCGAAAGCATAAACGTGCGCAGTTCATCACGCAGCCACTGCTGCCCCAAATACCGCATACACGCGATTTTAGTCCCCACGTACAAACTAAAAATCATCACCCACAATTCGAAAATAATGCAATTGTAGAAAGCATATACGTGCACAATTCATAAGACAGCCACTGCTGCCAGAAATACCGCATGCACGCGTGTTTAGTCCGCACGTACAAAAGTAACAGAATCACTTATAATTTGAAAATAACGCCATTGTCGAAAGCATAAACGTGCGCAGTTCATCACGCAGCCACTGCTGCCCCAAATACCGCATACACGCGATTTTAGTCCCCACGTACAAACTAAAAATCATCACCCACAATTCGAAAATAATGCAGTTGTAGAAAGCATATACGTGCACAATTCATAAGACAGCCACTGCTGCCAGAAATACCGCATGCACGCGTGTTTAGTCCGCACGTACAAAAGTAACAGAATCACTTATAATTTGAAAATAACGCCATTGTCGAAAGCATAAACGTGCGCAGTTCATCACGCAGCCACTGCTGCCCCAAATACCGCATACACGCGATTTTAGTCCCCACGTACAAACTAAAAATCATCACCCACAATTCGAAAATAATGCAATTGTAGAAAGCATATACGTGCACAATTCATAAGACAGCCACTGCTGCCAGAAATACCGCATGCACGCGTGTTTAGTCCGCACGTACAAAAGTAACAGAATCACTTATAATTTGAAAATAACGCCATTGTCGAAAGCATAAACGTGCGCAGTTCATCACGCAGCCACTGCTGCCCCAAATACCGCATACACGCGATTTTAGTCCCCACGTACAAACTAAAAATCATCACCCACAATTCGAAAATAATGCAATTGTAGAAAGCATATGCGTGCACAATTCATAAGACAGCCACTGCTGCCAGAAATACCGCATGCACGCGTGTTTAGTCCGCACGTACAAAAGTAACAGAATCACTTATAATTTGAAAATAACGCCATTGTCGAAAGCATAAACGTGCGCAGTTCATCACGCAGCCACTGCTGCCCCAAATACCGCATACACGCGATTTTAGTCCCCATCGTACAAACTAAAAATCATCACCCACAATTCGAAAATAATGCAGTTGTAGAAAGCATATACGTGCACAATTCATAAGACAGCCACTGCTGCCAGAAATACCGCATGCACGCGTGCTTAGTCCGCACGTACAAAAGTAACAGAATCACTTATAATTTGAAAATAACGCCATTGTCGAAAGCATAAATGTGCGCAGTTCATCACGCAGCCACTGCTGCCCCAAATACCGCATACACGCGATTTTAGTCCCCAAGTACAAACTAAATCACCCACAACTCGAAAATAATGCAATTGTAGAAAGCATATACGTGCACAGTTCATAAGACAGCCACTGCTGCCAGAAATACCGCATGCACGCGTCTTTAGTCCGCACGTACAAAAGTAACAGAATCAGTTATAATTTCAAAATAACGCCATTGTCGAAAGCATAAACGTGCGCAGTTCATCACGCATCCACTGCTGCCCCAAATACCGCATACACGCGATTTTAGTCCCCACCTACAAACTAAAAATCATCACCCAGAATTCGAAAATAATGCAGTTGTAGAAAGCATATACGTGCACAATTCATAAGACAGCGACTGCTGCCAGAAATACCGCATGCACGCGTGCCTAGTTCGCACGTACAAAAGCAACAGAATCAATTATAATTTGAAAATAACGCCATTGTCGAAAGCATATACGTGAGCAGTTCATCACGCAGCTACTGCTGCCCCAAATACCGCATACACGCGATTTTAGTCCCCACGTACAAACTAAAAATCAGCACTCACAATTCGAAAATAATGCAATTGTAGAAAGCATATACGTGCACAATTCATAAGACAGCCACTGCTGCCAGAAATACCGCATGCACGCGTGTTTAGTCCGCACGTACAAAAGTAACATAATCACTTATAATTTGAAAATAACGCCATTGTCGAAAGCATAAACGTGCGCAGTTCATCACGCAGCCGCTGCTGCCCCAAATACCGCATACACGCGATTTTAGTCCCCGTGACAAACTAAAAATCATCTCCCACAATTCGAAAATAATGCAGTTGTAGAAAGCATATACGTGCACAATTCATAAGACAGCCACTGCTGCCAGAGATACCGCATGCACGCGTGTTCAGTCCGCACGTACAAAAGTAACAGAATCACTTATAATTTGAAAATAACGCCATTGTCGAAAGCACAAATGTGCACAGTTCATCACGCAGCCACTGTCGCCCCAAATACCGCATACACGCGATTTTAATCCCCACGTACAAACTAAAAATCATCACCACAATTCGAAAATAATGCAGTTGTAGAAAGCATATACGTGCACAATTCATAAGACAGCCACTGCTTCCAGAAATACCGCATGCACGCGTGTTTAGTCGGCACGTACAAAAGTAACATAATCACTTATAATTTGAAACTAACGCCATTGTCGAAAGCATTAACGTGCGCAGTTCATCACGCAGCCGCAGCTGCCCCAAATACCGCATGCACGCGTGTTTAGTCCTCACGTACAATAGTAACAGAATCGCTTATAATTTGAAAATAACGCCATTGTCGAAAGCATAAACGTGCGCAGTTCATCACGCAGCCACTGCTGCCCCAAATACCGCATACACGCGATTTTAGTCCCCACGTACAAACTAAAAATCATCACCCACAATTCGAAAATAATGCAATTGTAGAAAGCATATACGTGCACAATTCATAAGACAGCCACTGCTGCCAGAAATACCGCATGCACGCGTGTTTAGTCCGCACGTACAAAAGTAACAGAATCACTTATAATTTGAAAATAACGCCATTGTCGAAAGCATAAACGTGCGCAGTTCATCACGCAGCCACTGCTGCCCCAAATACCGCATACACGCGATTTTAGTCCCACGTACAAACTAAAAATCATCACCCACAATTCGAAAATAATGCAATTGTAGAAAGCATATGCGTGCACAATTCATAAGACAGCCACTGCTGCCAGAAATACCGCATGCACGCGTGTTTAGTCCGCACGTACAAAAGTAACAGAATCACTTATAATTTGAAAATAACGCCATTGTCGAAAGCATAAACGTGCGCAGTTCATCACGCAGCCACTGCTGCCCCAAATACCGCATACACGCGATTTTAGTCCCCACGTACAAACTAAAAATCATCACCCACAATTCGAAAATAATGCAATTGTAGAAAGCATATACGTGCACAATTCATAAGACAGCCACTGCTGCCAGAAATACCGCATGCACGCGTGTTTAGTCCGCACGTACAAAAGTAACAGAATCACTTATAATTTGAAAATAACGCCATTGTCGAAAGCATAAACGTGCGCAGTTCATCACGCAGCCACTGCTGCCCCAAATACCGCATACACGCGATTTTAGTCCCCACGTACAAACTAAAAATCATCACCCACAATTCGAAAATAATGCAATTGTAGAAAGCATATACGTGCACAATTCATAAGACAGCCACTGCTGCCAGAAATACCGCATGCACGCGTGTTTAGTCCGCACGTACAAAAGTAACAGAATCACTTATAATTTGAAAATAACGCCATTGTCGAAAGCATAAACGTGCGCAGTTCATCACGCAGCCACTGCTGCCCCAAATACCGCATACACGCGATTTTAGTCCCCATGTACAAACTAAAAATCATCACCCACAATTCGAAAATAATGCAGTTGTAGAAAGCATATACGTGCACAATTCATAAGACAGCCACTGCTGCCAGAAATACCGCATGCACGCGTGTTTAGTCCGCACGTACAAAAGTAACAGAATCACTTATAATTTGAAAATAACGCCATTGTCGAAAGCATAAACGTGCGCAGTTCATCACGCAGCCACTGCTGCCCCAAATACCGCATACACGCGATTTTAGTCCCCATGTACAAACTAAAAATCATCACCCACAATTCGAAAATAATGCAGTTGTAGAAAGCATATACGTGCACAATTCATAAGACAGCCACTGCTGCCAGAAATACCGCATGCACGCGTCTTTAGTCCGCACGTGTAAAAGTAACAGAATCAGTTATAATTTCAAAAATAACGGCATTGTCGAAAGCATAAACGTGCGCAGTTCATCACGCATCCACTGCTGCCCCAAATACCGCATACACGCGATTTTAGTCCCCACCTACAAACTAAAAATCATCACCCAGAATTCGAAAATAATGCAGTTGTAGAAAGAATATACGTGCACAATTCATAAGACAGCGATTGCTGCCAGAAATACCGCATGCACGCGTGTTTAGTCCGCACGTACAAAAGTAACAGAATCACTTATAATTCCAAAATGACGCCATTGTCGAAAGCATAAACGTGCGCAGTTCATCACGCAGCCACTGCTGCCCCAAATACCGCATACACGCGATTTTAGTCCCCACGTACAAACTAACAATCATCGCCCACAATTCGAAAATAATGCAGTTGTAGAGAGCATATGCGTGCACAATTCATAAGACAGCCACTGCTGCCAGAAATACCCATGCACGCGTGCAAAAGTAACAGAATGACTTATAATTTGAAAATAACGCCATTGTCGAAAGCATAAACGTGCGCCGTTCATCACGCAGCCACTGCTGCCCCAAATACCGCATACACGCGATTTTAGTCCCCATGTACAAACTAAAAATCATCACCCACAATTCGAAAATAATGCAATTGTAGAAAGCATATACGTGCACAATTCATAAGACAGCCACTGCTGCCAGAAATACCGCATGCACGCGTGTTTAGTCCGCACGTACAAAAGTAACAGAATCACTTATAATTTGAAAATAACGCCATTGTCGAAAGCATAAACGTGCGCAGTTCATCACGCAGCCACTGCTGCCCCAAATACCGCATACACGCGATTTTAGTCCCCACGTACAAACTAAAAATCATCACCCACAATTCGAAAATAATGCAGTTGTAGAAAGCATATACGTGCACAATTCATAAGACAGCCACTGCTGCCAGAAATACCGCATGCACGCGTGTTTAGTCCGCACGTACAAAAGTAACAGAATCACTTATAATTTGAAAATAACGCCATTGTCGAAAGCATAAACGTGCGCAGTTCATCACGCAGCCACTGCTGCCCCAAATACCGCATACACGCGATTTTAGTCCCCATGTACAAACTAAAAATCATCACCCACAATTCGAAAATAATGCAGTTGTAGAAAGCATATGCGTGCACAATTCATAAGACAGCCACTGCTGCCAGAAATACCGCATGCACGCGTGTTTAGTCCGCACGTACAAAAGTAACAGAATCACTTATAATTTGAAAATAACGCCATTGTCGAAAGCATAAACGTGCGCAGTTCATCACGCAGCCACTGCTGCCCCAAATACCGCATACACGCGATTTTAGTCCCCACGTACAAACTAAAAATCATCACCCACAATTCGAAAATAATGCAGTTGTAGAAAGCATATACGTGCACAATTCATAAGACAGCCACTGCTGCCAGAAATACCGCATGCACGCGTGTTTAGTCCGCACGTACAAAAGTAACAGAATCACTTATAATTTGAAAATAACGCCATTGTCGAAAGCATAAACGTGCGCAGTTCATCACGCAGCCACTGCTGCCCCAAATACCGCATACACGCGATTTTAGTCCCCATGTACAAACTAAAAATCATCACCCACAATTCGAAAATAATGCAATTGTAGAAAGCATATGCGTGCACAATTCATAAGACAGCCACTGCTGCCAGAAATACCGCATGCACGCGTGTTTAGTCCGCACGTACAAAAGTAACAGAATCACTTATAATTTGAAAATAACGCCATTGTCGAAAGCATAAACGTGCGCAGTTCATCACGCAGCCACTGCTGCCCCAAATACCGCATACACGCGATTTTAGTCCCCACGTACAAACTAAAAATCATCACCCACAATTCGAAAATAATGCAGTTGTAGAAAGCATATACGTGCACAATTCATAAGACAGCCACTGCTGCCAGAAATACCGCATGCACGCGTGTTTAGTCCGCACGTACAAAAGTAACAGAATCACTTATAATTTGAAAATAACGCCATTGTCGAAAGCATAAACGTGCGCAGTTCATCACGCAGCCACTGCTGCCCCAAATACCGCATACACGCGATTTTAGTCCCCATGTACAAACTAAAAATCATCACCCACAATTCGAAAATAATGCAATTGTAGAAAGCATATACGTGCACAATTCATAAGACAGCCACTGCTGCCAGAAATACCGCATGCACGCGTGTTTAGTCCGCACGTACAAAAGTAACAGAATCACTTATAATTTGAAAATAACGCCATTGTCGAAAGCATAAACGTGCGCAGTTCATCACGCAGCCACTGCTGCCCCAAATACCGCATACACGCGATTTTAGTCCCCATGTACAAACTAAAAATCATCACCCACAATTCGAAAATAATGCAGTTGTAGAAAGCATATGCGTGCACAATTCATAAGACAGCCACTGCTGCCAGAAATACCGCATGCACGCGTGTTTAGTCCGCACGTACAAAAGTAACAGAATCACTTATAATTTGAAAATAACGCCATTGTCGAAAGCATAAACGTGCGCAGTTCATCACGCAGCCACTGCTGCCCCAAATACCGCATACACGCGATTTTAGTCCCCACGTACAAACTAAAAATCATCACCCACAATTCGAAAATAATGCAATTGTAGAAAGCATATGCGTGCACAATTCATAAGACAGCCACTGCTGCCAGAAATACCGCATGCACGCGTGTTTAGTCCGCACGTACAAAAGTAATAGAGTCACTTATAATTTGAAAATAACGCCATTGTCGAAAGCATAAACGTGCGCAGTTCATCACGCAGCCACTGCTGCGCCAAATACCGCATACACGCGATTTTAGTCCGCATGTACAAACTAAAAATCATCACCCACAATTCGAAAATAATGCAATTGTAGAAAGAATATGCGTGCACAGTTCATAAGACAGCCACTGCTGCCAGAAATACCGCATACACGCGATTTTAGTCCCCACGTACAAACTAAAAATCATCACTTACAATTCGAAAATAATGCAGTTGTAGAAAGCATATACGTGCGCAATTCATAAGACAGCCACTGCTGCCCCAAATACCGCATACACGCGATTTTAGTCCCACGTACAAACTAAAAATCATCACCCACAATTCGAAAATAATGCAGTTGTAGAAAGCATATACGTGCACAATTCATAAGACAGCCACTGCTGCCAGAAATACCGCATGCACGCGTGTTTAGTCCGCACGTACAAAAGTAACAGAATCACTTATAATTTGAAAATAACGCCATTGTCGAAAGCATAAACGTGCGCAGTTCATCACGCAGCCACTGCTGCCCCAAATACCGCATACACGCGATTTTAGTCCCCAAGTACAAACTAAAAATCATCACCCACAATTCGAAAATAATGCAGTTGTAGAAAGCATATACGTGCACAATTCATAAGACAGCCACTGCTGCCAGAAATACCGCATGCACGCGTGTTTAGTCCGCACGTACAAAAGTAACAGAATCACTTATAATTTGAAAATAACGCCATTGTCGAAAGCATAAACGTGCGCAGTTCATCACGCAGCCACTGCTGCCCCAAATACCGCATACACGCGATTTTAGTCCCACGTACAAACTAACAATCATCGCCACAATTCGAAAATAATGCAGTTGTAGAAAGCATATACGTGCACAATTCATAAGGCAGCCTTCACTACGGACGTTCTGGACGTCTCCTTCTGCTCAAGAGATATCTATAGGAAGCTCCATTGGTACACGGACCTTGATGGCAGGGGAAGCGACCACGTGCCCATATACATCACGTATGATGGATATTCAACGAGAGCGGGATGTAGAACGGCGAAATTAACCGACTGGCGTTCGTTTCGTACAGCATGTGGAGATAGGGCCCACCCTTTGCTTTCTGTGGATCAGCTAGAGAATGTCATTGCCGATGCCCTTGCCTCGTCCTCTAAAACAGTCAACGTGTGTTCTGGTCACTTAGGGTCTAACCCTCGTGTGGAGCAACTACGTGCTGTCCGAAGGCGCGCTGAACGTAAAGCTCGACGGACAGGAGATCTTTCTGATATACAGGAAGCAAGACGCGCGAGGAGGCTTGTCCAGAAAGAACTCCGAAACCTTGACCGTCAACGGTGGCGGCACTTCTGTTGCTCCTTATCACCTTTTGAGAGCCCTGCTCAGATATGGAGAGTCGCAAGAAGTTTAAAGGAGAACCCTCCAGTTCGGAACCCACTTGGAGCTCTTGCGCTTCTAACATCTACGTCTGAGAAAGAGGTGGCCAGGGAATTCTGCCGTGTCATTACGAAGGGAGCCAATGTAACCAGCACCGAGGAGTACCTAGCCCATACAGCCCATGTGACATCTATTCTCGAGCATGCCAACCCAGCAGCTGTCCCTACCTTGGATATGGACTTCTCCGTGGCAGAACTTTCGTCAGCCATTTCAGCTGCATGCAAGAAGTCTTCTCCAGGCCCGGACGCCATTACATACACAGTGATTCGAAACCTTGACCCTACCTCCCTTCAGGCCCTGCTGAACATCTGCAATCACTCGTGGAGGCATGGACAGGTTCCTAGGCAGTGGAAAATCGGCCAAGTGGTACCGTTGCTAAAACCAGGAAAACACCCTTCCCAATTGGCATCATTTCGCCCGGTAACTCTGAGCAGCTGCTTGGGGAAAATTATGGAAAGAATGGTCTTGCGTAGAATTGAGTGGTGGCTCGAAAGCCGTGCCTTCTTCCCTCAAGAGCAAGCTGGGTTTCGACGGCACCGCAGTTCGATAGACTCTGTCCTCGACTTGGTCACGTCGGTGGAAGAGGCACGACAAGGCAGGAAGATCTCGGCGGCGGTATTTCTTGATGTTAAGAGAGCATACGACACCGTTAGCCATCCATCAATCTTACATGCTCTATACAGCGCTGCGCTCTCACGTACAACGTTGCTTTGGATAGCCGATTTCCTCAGTCAACGAGGTATTTTCGTCCGGACAAGACAAGGCGACGCAGAGCAATTCCCCATCTCTCAGGGGGTCCCACAAGGAAGCGTCCTAAGTCCGCTCCTCTTTAATGCCGTTATGGCGGGCATTGGAACCTGCATTCAGCGGAAAGTCAACTTGTCCCTGTATGCCGATGACATCTGTGTTTGGACTACAGGCACTTCCCGTCCAGCACTCCGTCAGCGTCTTCAGCGCACGTTAGATGCCATTCGCCTCTACTTACTCCAGGCAGGAATGGAGATATCCGTAGAGAAAAGCGCAGTTCTAGCCTTCACGCGCAAAGACATGCATAGATATCGCCTGTATATTGGTGGAAGCCCACTGGAGCAGGTGACACATCACAAGTTCCTAGGCGTGACTCTAGCATGGAATTTGTCGTGGAAGCGCCACATAGACGTCATTGAACAGAAGGTCCAACGCTGGGTCAACGTGATTCGTCACTTCGCAGGCATGAGATGGGGGCGAGACGAGAAGGATCTCCTCATGCTGCACAATGCCCTGGTTCGTGGCTCAGTGATGTACAGCCTTCCCGTCCTACACGAACTTCCTCAGACACTGATTCAAAGGATTCGAGCCATGCTAGCGCGCAGCCTTCGGGTATGTCTTGGGGTCCCACGAGGCGCTGAAACCCGTCTAGTAGTGGCTGAGGCCAGGGACATCCCCATTGAGGTTCTCCGTACTCGGGAAACTGCACGCCACTATCTGCGTCTGCGTGCCCATCATAACCGTCACACTCTGATTCGCAAGCTTCACGCTAGACGGAACGCGACGGTTCATGCTGCTGTGACATCATTCAGACCTCATATCCCAAAATTCATAGTCGACCAGACGGCACCCAAGGTGCCTCCATGGACGTTGCCATCGCCGTCTGTCACTGTCTCCATCCCCGGTCTCAAGAACAACAAAAAGAACTATCCTGATTTTATTCTTAGGCAACTTACCCTTGATTTCGTCGAGGCTCAATACCGCAACAGTACCGCTGTATACACGGATGGATCGTCGACCAGGGACACTTCATCTTCAGCCTTTGCCATTCCATCACAGTCTGTTACACGTGGGTGTCGTCTATCTCACCGTACCTCATCGACATCCGCTGAACTTTATGCTATCTTGTTATTTTTGACATATGCGGAAGACTGTGAACCGCGGCACTGGGTAATTTACACAGACTCCAAAGCAGCTCTCCTGTGCATTAAAAACATGGGCATCCGCGGTTCCCTTGCCTCAGTGGTGATGGACATCCTGTGCGCCCTGAAGTCCCTACAAGATCGCTCCCACTACGTTGCCTTTCAGTGGGTTCCAGGGCATTGCGGAATAACTGGGAACCACGAGGCCGACGCTGCCGCTGCCGCTGCACACCAACAACGACCTTCTATGCCCATTATACTCTCGAGAGGAGACAGAAGATCCCTCCTCAGGCATTTGTCCGATTCCTGGTCTACCCTACAGTGGCAACACGACATTCCAACTATGTCCTCTTTGGGGAATGTAGACCCTACGCTGTCATACCGACTGTCTGCAAAGCTTCCTCGTCCTCTGAAGTCACTCATCCACAGGCTACGTCTGAATGTGGCCTTCACTCCGTCCTATCGATACAAGCTAGGCTGTGAGGCTAGCCCTATGTGCAACGAGTGTGGCGTACTTGCCAACGTTGAGCACATACTCCTCCGCTGCCGGACGTATGTCAACGAGAGGCGTACACTGCAGTCGCAGCTTGCCACCCTTGGCTGCCGCCCCTTCAACTTGTCGACCATCCTCGGCCCTTGGGACACCGCGGCCGACTCCAGGGCGGCCTTACGTCACGTGGTTGACTTCTTTGAGGCGACAGGCCTAAAAGACTCACTATGACCCCAGCAGCGCCCTCGGACACTCCCACCACCACGATCACGTCCAGCATCGTCATCGCCACTTCGATCATTCCCGTCATCTCTCATCGTCATCACTGATCATTGTCACCACTCATATTAGACCCCCAGCTATGGGGTAGCGTTCCACTCCTAGAGTGGAAAACCTCCCCACTTCATCATCACAATATATATGTTGTTGTTGTTGTCATAAGGCAGCCACTGCTGCCAGAAATACCGCATGCACGCGTGTTTAGTCCGCACGTACAAAAGTAACAGAATCACTTATAATTTGAAAATAACGCCATTGTCGAAAGCATAAACGTGCGCAGTTCATCACGCAGCCACTGCTGCCCCAAATACCGCATACACGCGATTTTAGTCCCCACGTACAAACTAAAAATCATCACTTACAATTCGAAAATAATGCAGTTGCAGAAAGCATATACGTGCACAATTCATAAGACAGGGACTGCTGCCCCAAATACCACAAACACGCGATTTTAGTCCCCACGTACAAACTAAAAATCATCACCCACAATTCGAAAATAATGCAACTGTAGAAAGGATATACGTGCACAATTCATAAGAAAGCCACTGCTGCCAGAAATACCGCATGCACGCGTGTTTAGTCCGCACGTGCAAATGTAACAGAATCACTTATAATTTGAAAATAACGCCATTGTCGAAAGCATAAACGTGCGCAGTTCATCACGCAGCAACTGCTGCCCAAAATGCCGCATACTCGCGATTTTAGTCCGCATGTACAAACTAAAAATCATCACCCACAATTCGAAAATAATGCAGTTGTAGAAAGCATATGCGTGCACAATTCATAAGACAGCCACTGCTTCCAGAAATACCGCATGCACGCGTGTTTAGTCCGCACGTACAAAAGTAACATAATCACTTATAATTTGAAACTAACCCCATTGTCGAAAGCATAAACGTGCGCAGTTCTTCGCGCAGCAACTGCTGCCCAAAATACCGCATACACGCGATTTTAGTCCGAATGTACAAACTAAAAATCATCACCCACAATTCGAAAATAATGCAGTTGCAGAAAGCATATGCGTGCACAATTCATAAGACAGCCACTGCTTCCTGAAACACCGAATGCACGCGTGTTTAGTCCGCACGTATAAAAGTAACATAATCACTTATAATTTGAAACTAACGCCATTGTCGAAAGCATAAACGTACGCAGTTCATCACGCAGCCACAGCTGCCCCAAATATCATTCATTCATAAGTCAGCCACTGCTGCCAGAAATACCGCATGCACGCGTGTTTAGTCCGCACGTACAAAAGTGACAGAATCACATATAATTTGAAAATAACGTCATTGTCGAAAGCATAAACGTGCGCAGTTCATCACTCAGCCACTGCTGCACCAAATACCACATACACGCGATTTTAGTCCCCGTGTACAAACTAAAAATCATCACCCAAAATCCGCAAATAATGCAATTGTAGAAAGCATATGCGTGCACAATTCATAAGACAGCCACTGCTGCCAGAAATACCGCATGCACGCGTGTTTAGTCCGCACGTACAAAAGTAACAGAGTCACTTATAATTTGAAAATAACGCCATTGTCGAAAGCATAAACGTGCGCAGTTCATCACGCAGCCACTGCTGCGCCAAATACCGCATACACGCGATTTTAGTCCGCATGTACAAACTAAAAATCATCACCCACAATTTGAAAATAATGCAATTGTAGAAAGAATATGCGTGCACAGTTCATAAGACAGCCACTGCTGACAGAAATACCGCATGCACGCGTGTTTAGTCCGCACGTACAAAAGTAACAGGATCACTTATAATTTGAGAATAACACCATTGTCGAAAGCATAAACGTGCGCAGTTCATCACGCAGCCACAGCTGCCCCAAATACCGCATACACGCGATTTTAGTCCCCACGTACAAACTAAAAATCATCGCCCACAATTCAGAAATAATGCAGTTGTAGACAGTAGATACGTGCACAATTCATAAGACAGCCACTGCTGCCAGAAATACCGCATGCACGCGTGTTTAGTCCGCACGTACAAAAGTAACAGAGTCACTTATAATTTGAAAATAACGCCATTGTCGAAAGCATAAACGTGCGGAGTTCATCACGCAGCCACTGCTGCCCCAAATACCGCATACACGCGATTTTAGTCCACATGTACAAACTAAAAATCATCACCCACAATTCGAAAATAATGCGATTGTAGAAAGAATATGCGTGCACAGTTCATAAGACAGCCACTGCTGCCAGAAATACCGCATGCACGCGTGTTTAGTCCGCACGTACAAAAGTAACAGGATATCTTATAATTTGGGAATAACATCATTGTCGAAAGCATAAACGTGCGCAGTTCATCACGCAGCCACAGCTGCCCCAAATACCGCATACACGCGATTTTAGTCCCCACGTACAAACTTTAAAATCATCACCCAAAATCCGCAAATAATGCAATTGTAGAAAGCATATGCGTGCACAATTCATAAGACAGCCACTGCTGCCAGAAATACCGCATGCACGCGTGTTTAGTCCGCACGTACAAAAGTAATAGAGTCACTTATAATTTGAAAATAACGCCATTGTCGAAAGCATAAACGTGCGCAGTTCATCACGCAGCCACTGCTGCGCCAAATACCGCATACACGCGATTTTAGTCCTCATGTACAAACTAAAAATCATCACCCACAATTCGAAAATAATGCAATTGTAGAAAGAATATGCGTGCACAGTTCATAAGACAGCCACTGCTGCCAGAAATACCGCATGCACGCGTGTTTAGTCCGCACGTACAAAAGTAACAGGATATCTTATAATTTGGGAATAACATCATTGTCGAAAGCATAAACGTGCGCAGTTCATCACGCAGCCACAGCTGCCCCAAATACCGCATACACGCGATTTTAGTGCCCACGTACAAACTAAAAATCATCGCCCACAATTCAAAAATAATGCAGTTGTAGACAGTAGATACGTGCACAATTCATAAGACAGCCACTGCTGCCAGAAATACCGCATGCACGCGTGTTTAGTCCGCACGTACAAAAGTGACAGAATCACATATAATTTGAAAATAACGTCATTGTCGAAAGCATAAACGTGCGCAGTTCATCACGCAGCCACTGCTGCACCAAATACCACATACACGCGATTTTAGTCCCCGTGTACAAACTAAAAATCATCACCCAAAATCCGCAAATAATGCAATTGTAGAAAGCATATGCGTGCACAATTCATAAGACAGCCACTGCTGCCAGAAATACCGCATGCACGCGTGTTTAGTCCGCACGTACAAAAGTAACAGTCACTTATAATTTGAAAATAACGCCATTGTCGAAAGCATAAACGTGCGGAGTTCATCACGCAGCCACTGCTGCCCCAAATACCGCATACACGCGATTTTAGTCCACATGTACAAACTAAAAATCATCACCCACAATTCGAAAATAATGCAATTGTAGAAAGAATATGCGTGCACAGTTCATAAGACAGCCACTGCTGCCAGAAATACCGCATGCACGCGTGTTTAGTCCGCACGTACAAAAGTAACAGGATCACTTATAATTTGAGAATAACGCCATTGTCGAAAGCATAAACGTGCGCAGTTCATCACGCAGCCACAGCTGCCCCTAATACCGCATACACGCGATTTTAGTCCCCACGTACAAACTAAAAATCATCACCCAAAATCCGCAAATAATGCAATTGTAGAAAGCATATGCGTGCACAATTCATAAGACAGCCACTGCTGCCAGAAATACCGCATGCACGCGTGTTTAGTCCGCACGTACAAAAGTAATAGAGTCACTTATAATTTGAAAATAACGCCATTGTCGAAAGCATAAACGTGCGCAGTTCATCACGCAGTCACTGCTGCGCCAAATACCGCATACACGCGATTTTAGTCCGCATGTACAAACTAAAAATCATCACCCACAATTCGAAAATAATGCAATTGTAGAAAGAATATGCGTGCACAGTTCATAAGACAGCCACTGCTGCCAGAAATACCGCATACACGCGATTTTTGTCCCCACGTACAAACTAAAATTCATCACTTACAATTCGAAAATAATGCAGTTGTAGAAAGCATATACGTGCGCAATTCATAAGACAGCCACTGCTGCCCCAAATACCGCATACACGCGATTTTATTCCCCACGTGCAAACTAAAAATCATTACCCACAATTCGAAAATAATGCAGTTGTAGAAAGCATATACGTGCACAATTCATAAGACAGCCACTGCTGCCAGAAATACCGCATGCACGCGTGTTTAGTCCGCACGTACAAAAGTAACAGAATCACTAATAATTTTAAAATAACGCCATTGTCGAAAGCATAAACGTACACAGCTCATCACGCAGCCACAAATAACGTCATTGTTGAAAGCATAAACATGCGCAGTTCACCACGCAGCCACTGCTGCACCAAATACCACATACACGCGATTTCAGTCCCCGTGTACAAACTAAAAATCATCACCCAAAATCCGCAAATAATGCAATTGTAGAAAGCATATGCGTGCACAATTCATAAGACAGCCACTGCTGCCAGAAATACCGCATGCACGCGTGTTTAGTCCGCACGTACAAAAGTAACAGAGTCACTTATAATTTGAAAATAACGCCATTGTCGAAAGCATAAACGTGCGCAGTTCATCACGCAGCCACTGCTGCCCCAAATACCGCATACACGCGATTTTAGTCCCCACGTACAAACTAACAATCATCGCTCACAATTCGAAAATAATGCAGTTGTAGAAAGCATATACGTGCACAATTCATAAGGCAGCCTTCACTACGGACGTTCTGGACGTCTCCTTCTGCTCAAGAGATATCTATAGGAAGCTCTATTGGTACACGGACCTTGATGGCAGGGGAAGCGACCACGTGCCCATATACATCACGTATGATGGATATTCAACGAGAGCGGGATGTAGAACGGCGAAATTAACCGACTGGCGTTCGTTTCGTACAGCATGTGGAGATAGGGCCCACCCTTTGCTTTCTGTGGATCAGCTAGAGAATGTCATTGCCGATGCCCTTGCCTCGTCCTCTAAAACAGTCAACGTGTGTTCTGGTCACTTAGGGTCTAACCCTCGTGTGGAGCAACTACGTGCTGTCCGAAGGCGCGCTGAACGTAAAGCTCGACGGACAGGAGATCTTTCTGATATACAGGAAGCAAGACGCGCGAGGAGGCTTGTCCAGAAAGAACCCCGAAACCTTGACCGTCAACGGTGGCGGCACTTCTGTTGCTCCTTATCACCTTTTGAGAGCCCTGCTCAGATATGGAGAGTCGCAAGAAGTTTAAAGGAGAACCCTCCAGTTCGGAACCCACTTGGAGCTCTTGCGCTTCTAACATCTACGTCTGAGAAAGAGGTGGCCAGGGAATTCTGCCGTGTCATTACGAAGGGAGCCAATGTAACCAGCACCGAGGAGTACCTAGCCCATACAGCCCATGTGACATCTATTCTCGAGCATGCCAACCCAGCAGCTGTCCCTACCTTGGATATGGACTTCTCCGTGGCAGAACTTTCGTCAGCCATTTCAGCTGCATGCAAGAAGTCTTCTCCAGGCCCGGACGCCATTACATACACAGTGATTCGAAACCTTGACCCTACCTCCCTTCAGGCCCTGCTGAACATCTGCAATCACTCGTGGAGGCATGGACAGGTTCCTAGGCAGTGGAAAGTCGGCCAAGTGGTACCGTTGCTAAAACCAGGAAAACACCCTTCCCAATTGGCATCATTTCGCCCGGTAACTCTGAGCAGCTGCTTGGGGAAAATTATGGAAAGAATGGTCTTGCGTAGAATTGAGTGGTGGCTCGAAAGCCGTGCCTTCTTCCCTCAAGAGCAAGCTGGGTTTCGACGGCACCGCAGTTCGATAGACTCTGTCCTCGACTTGGTCACGTCGGTGGAAGAGGCACGACAAGGCAGGAAGATCTCGGCGGCGGTATTTCTTGATGTTAAGAGAGCATACGACACCGTTAGCCATCCATCAATCTTACATGCTCTATACAGCGCTGCGCTCTCACGTACAACGTTGCTTTGGATAGCCGATTTCCTCAGTCAACAGGGTATTTTCGTCCGGACAAGACAAGGCGACGCAGAGCAATTCCCCATCTCTCAGGGGGTCCCACAAGGAAGCGTCCTAAGTCCGCTCCTCTTTAATGCCGTTATGGCGGGCATTGGAACCTGCATTCAGCGGAAAGTCAACTTGTCCCTGTATGCCGATGACATCTGTGTTTGGACTACAGGCACTTCCCGTCCAGCACTCCGTCAGCGTCTTCAGCGCACGTTAGATGCCATTCGCCTCTACTTACTCCAGGCAGGAATGGAGATATCCGTAGAGAAAAGCGCAGTTCTAGCCTTCACGCGCAAAGACATGCATAGATATCGCCTGTATATTGGTGGAAGCCCACTGGAGCAGGTGACACATCACAAGTTCCTAGGCGTGACTCTAGCATGGAATTTGTCGTGGAAGCGCCACATAGACGTCATTGAACAGAAGGTCCAACGCTGGGTCAACGTGATTCGTCACTTCGCAGGCATGAGATGGGGGCGAGACGAGAAGGATCTCCTCATGCTGCACAATGCCCTGGTTCGTGGCTCAGTGATGTACAGCCTTCCCGTCCTACACGAACTTCCTCAGACACTGATTCAAAGGATTCGAGCCATGCTAGCGCGCAGCCTTCGGGTATGTCTTGGGGTCCCACGAGGCGCTGAAACCCGTCTAGTAGTGGCTGAGGCCATGGACATCCCCATTGAGGTTCTCCGTACTCGGGAAACTGCACGCCACTATCTGCGTCTGCGTGCCCATCATAACCGTCACACTCTGATTCGCAAGCTTCACGCTAGACGGAACGCGACGGTTCATGCTGCTGTGACATCATTCAGACCTCATATCCCAAAATTCATAGTCGACCAGACGGCACCCAAGGTGCCTCCATGGACGTTGCCATCGCCGTCTGTCACTGTCTCCATCCCCGGTCTCAAGAACAACAAAAAGAACTATCCTGATTTTATTCTTAGGCAACTTACCCTTGATTTCGTCGAGGCTCAATACCGCAACAGTACCGCTGTATACACGGATGGATCGTCGACCAGGGACACTTCATCTTCAGCCTTTGCCATTCCATCACAGTCTGTTACACGTGGGTGTCGTCTATCTCACCGTACCTCATCGACATCCGCTGAACTTTATGCTATCTTGTTATTTTTGACATATGCGGAAGACTGTGAACCGCGGCACTGGGTAATTTACACAGACTCCAAAGCAGCTCTCCTGTGCATTAAAAACATGGGCATCCGCGGTTCCCTTGCCTCAGTGGTGATGGACATCCTGTGCGCCCTGAAGTCCCTACAAGATCGCTCCCACTACGTTGCCTTTCAGTGGGTTCCAGGGCATTGCGGAATAACTGGGAACCACGAGGCCGACGCTGCCGCTGCCGCTGGACACCAACAACGACCTTCTATGCCCATTATACTCTCGAGAGGAGACAGAAGATCCCTCCTCAGGCATTTGTCCGATTCCTGGTCTACCCTACAGTGGCAACACGACATTCCAACTATGTCCTCTTTGGGGAATGTAGACCCTACGCTGTCATACCGACTGTCTGCAAAGCTTCCTCGTCCTCTGAAGTCACTCATCCACAGGCTACGTCTGAATGTGGCCTACCAGCTAGGCTGTGAGGCTAGCCCTATGTGCAACGAGTGTGGCGTACTTGCCAACGTTGAGCACATACTCCTCCGCTGCCGGACGTATGTCAACGAGAGGCGTACACTGCAGTCGCAGCTTGCCACCCTTGGCTGCCGCCCCTTCAACTTGTCGACCATCCTCGGCCCTTGGGACATCGCGGCCGACTCCAGGGCGCCCTTACGTCACGTGGTTGACTTCTTTGAGGCGACAGGCCTAAAAGACTCACTATGACCCCAGCAGCGCCCTCGGACACTCCCACCACCACGATCACGTCCAGCATCGTCATCGCCACTTCGATCATTCCCGTCATCTCTCATCGTCATCACTGATCATTGTCACCACTCATATTAGACCCCCAGCTATATGGGGTAGCGTTCCACTCCTAGAGTGGAAAACCTCCCCACTTCATCATCACAATATATATGTTGTTGTTGTTGTCATAAGGCAGCCACTGCTGCCAGAAATACCGCATGCACGCGTGTTTAGTCCGCACGTACAAAAGTAACAGAATCACTTATAATTTGAAAATAACGCCATTGTCGAAAGCATAAACGTGCGCAGTTCATCACGCAGCCACTGCTGCCCCAAATACCGCATACACGCGATTTTAGTCCCCACGTACAAACTAAAAATCATCACTTACAATTCGAAAATAATGCAGTTGCAGAAAGCATATACGTGCACAATTCATAAGACAGCCACTGCTGCCCCAAATACCACAAACACGCGATTTTAGTCCCCACGTACAAACTAAAAATCATCACCCACAATTCGAAAATAATGCAACTGTAGAAAGGATATACGTGCACAATTCATAAGAAAGCCACTGCTGCCAGAAATACCGCATGCACGCGTGTTTAGTCCGCACGTGCAAATGTAACAGAATCACTTATAATTTGAAAATAACGCCATTGTCGAAAGCATAAACGTGCGCAGTTCATCACGCAGCAACTGCTGCCCAAAATACCGCATACTCGCGATTTTAGTCCGCATGTACAAACTAAAAATCATCACCCACAATTCGAAAATAATGCAGTTGTAGAAAGCATATGCGTGCACAATTCATAAGACAGCCACTGCTTCCAGAAATACCGCATGCACGCGTGTTTAGTCCGCACGTACAAAAGTAACATAATCACTTATAATTTGAAACTAACCCCATTGTCGAAAGCATAAACGTGCGCAGTTCTTCGCGCAGCAACTGCTGCCCAAAATACCGCATACACGCGATTTTAGTCTGAATGTACAAACTAAAAATCATCACCCACAATTCGAAAATAATGCAGTTGCAGAAAGCATATGCGTGCACAATTCATAAGACAGCCACTGCTTCCTGAAACACCGAATGCACGCGTGTTTAGTCCGCACGTATAAAAGTAACATAATCACTTATAATTTGAAACTAACGCCATTGTCGAAAGCATAAACGTACGCAGTTTATCACGCAGCCACAGCTGCCCCAAATATCATTCATTCATAAGTCAGCCACTGCTGCCCCAAATACCGCATACACGCGATTTTAGTCCCCACGTACAAACTAACAATCATCGCTCACAATTCGAAAATAATGCAGTTGTAGAAAGCATATACGTGCACAATTCATAAGGCAGCCTTCACTACGGACGTTCTGGACGTCTCCTTCTGCTCAAGAGATATCTATAGGAAGCTCCATTGGTACACGGACCTTGATGGCAGGGGAAGCGACCACGTGCCCATATACATCACGTATGATGGATATTCAACGAGAGCGGGATGTAGAACGGCGAAATTAACCGACTGGCGTTCGTTTCGTACAGCATGTGGAGATAGGGCCCACCCTTTGCTTTCTGTGGATCAGCTAGAGAATGTCATTGCCGATGCCCTTGCCTCGTCCTCTAAAACAGTCAACGTGTGTTCTGGTCACTTAGGGTCTAACCCTCGTGTGGAGCAACTACGTGCTGTCCGAAGGCGCGCTGAACGTAAAGCTCGACGGACAGGAGATCTTTCTGATATACAGGAAGCAAGACGCGCGAGGAGGCTTGTCCAGAAAGAACCCCGAAACCTTGACCGTCAACGGTGGCGGCACTTCTGTTGCTCCTTATCACCTTTTGAGAGCCCTGCTCAGATATGGAGAGTCGCAAGAAGTTTAAAGGAGAACCCTCCAGTTCGGAACCCACTTGGAGCTCTTGCGCTTCTAACATCTACGTCTGAGAAAGAGGTGGCCAGGGAATTCTGCCGTGTCATTACGAAGGGAGCCAATGTAACCAGCACCGAGGAGTACCTAGCCCATACAGCCCATGTGACATCTATTCTCGAGCATGCCAACCCAGCAGCTGTCCCTACCTTGGATATGGACTTCTCCGTGGCAGAACTTTCGTCAGCCATTTCAGCTGCATGCAAGAAGTCTTCTCCAGGCCCGGACGCCATTACATACACAGTGATTCGAAACCTTGACCCTACCTCCCTTCAGGCCCTGCTGAACATCTGCAATCACTCGTGGAGGCATGGACAGGTTCCTAGGCAGTGGAAAGTCGGCCAAGTGGTACCGTTGCTAAAACCAGGAAAACACCCTTCCCAATTGGCATCATTTCGCCCGGTAACTCTGAGCAGCTGCTTGGGGAAAATTATGGAAAGAATGGTCTTGCGTAGAATTGAGTGGTGGCTCGAAAGCCGTGCCTTCTTCCCTCAAGAGCAAGCTGGGTTTCGACGGCACCGCAGTTCGATAGACTCTGTCCTCGACTTGGTCACGTCGGTGGAAGAGGCACGACAAGGCAGGAAGATCTCGGCGGCGGTATTTCTTGATGTTAAGAGAGCATACGACACCGTTAGCCATCCATCAATCTTACATGCTCTATACAGCGCTGCGCTCTCACGTACAACGTTGCTTTGGATAGCCGATTTCCTCAGTCAACGAGGTATTTTCGTCCGGACAAGACAAGGCGACGCAGAGCAATTCCCCATCTCTCAGGGGGTCCCACAAGGAAGCGTCCTAAGTCCGCTCCTCTTTAATGCCGTTATGGCGGGCATTGGAACCTGCATTCAGCGGAAAGTCAACTTGTCCCTGTATGCCGATGACATCTGTGTTTGGACTACAGGCACTTCCCGTCCAGCACTCCGTCAGCGTCTTCAGCGCACGTTAGATGCCATTCGCCTCTACTTACTCCAGGCAGGAATGGAGATATCCGTAGAGAAAAGCGCAGTTCTAGCCTTCACGCGCAAAGACATGCATAGATATCGCCTGTATATTGGTGGAAGCCCACTGGAGCAGGTGACACATCACAAGTTCCTAGGCGTGACTCTAGCATGGAATTTGTCGTGGAAGCGCCACATAGACGTCATTGAACAGAAGGTCCAACGCTGGGTCAACGTGATTCGTCACTTCGCAGGCATGAGATGGGGGCGAGACCAGAAGGATCTCCTCATGCTGCACAATGCCCTGGTTCGTGGCTCAGTGATGTACAGCCTTCCCGTCCTACACGAACTTCCTCAGACACTGATTCAAAGGATTCGAGCCATGCTAGCGCGCAGCCTTCGGGTATGTCTTGGGGTCCCACGAGGCGCTGAAACCCGTCTAGTAGTGGCTGAGGCCATGGACATCCCCATTGAGGTTCTCCGTACTCGGGAAACTGCACGCCACTATCTGCGTCTGCGTGCCCATCATAACCGTCACACTCTGATTCGCAAGCTTCACGCTAGACGGAACGCGACGGTTCATGCTGCTGTGACATCATTCAGACCTCATATCCCAAAATTCATAGTCGACCAGACGGCACCCAAGGTGCCTCCATGGACGTTGCCATCGCCGTCTGTCACTGTCTCCATCCCCGGTCTCAAGAACAACAAAAAGAACTATCCTGATTTTATTCTTAGGCAACTTACCCTTGATTTCGTCGAGGCTCAATACCGCAACAGTACCGCTGTATACACGGATGGATCGTCGACCAGGGACACTTCATCTTCAGCCTTTGCCATTCCATCACAGTCTGTTACACGTGGGTGTCGTCTATCTCACCGTACCTCATCGACATCCGCTGAACTTTATGCTATCTTGTTATTTTTGACATATGCGGAAGACTGTGAACCGCGGCACTGGGTAATTTACACAGACTCCAAAGCAGCTCTCCTGTGCATTAAAAACATGGGCATCCGCGGTTCCCTTGCCTCAGTGGTGATGGACATCCTGTGCGCCCTGAAGTCCCTACAAGATCGCTCCCACTACGTTGCCTTTCAGTGGGTTCCAGGGCATTGCGGAATAACTGGGAACCACGAGGCCGACGCTGCCGCTGCCGCTGCACACCAACAACGACCTTCTATGCCCATTATACTCTCGAGAGGAGACAGAAGATCCCTCCTCAGGCATTTGTCCGATTCCTGGTCTACCCTACAGTGGCAACACGACATTCCAACTATGTCCTCTTTGGGGAATGTAGACCCTACGCTGTCATACCGACTGTCTGCAAAGCTTCCTCGTCCTCTGAAGTCACTCATCCACAGGCTACGTCTGAATGTGGCCTACCAGCTAGGCTGTGAGGCTAGCCCTATGTGCAACGAGTGTGGCGTACTTGCCAACGTTGAGCACATACTCCTCCGCTGCCGGACGTATGTCAACGAGAGGCGTACACTGCAGTCGCAGCTTGCCACCCTTGGCTGCCGCCCCTTCAACTTGTCGACCATCCTCGGCCCTTGGGACACCGCGGCCGACTCCAGGGCGCCCTTACGTCACGTGGTTGACTTCTTTGAGGCGACAGGCCTAAAAGACTCACTATGACCCCAGCAGCGCCCTCGGACACTCCCACCACCACGATCACGTCCAGCATCGTCATCGCCACTTCGATCATTCCCGTCATCTCTCATCGTCATCACTGATCATTGTCACCACTCATATTAGACCCCCAGCTATGGGGTAGCGTTCCACTCCTAGAGTGGAAAACCTCCCCACTTCATCATCACAATATATATGTTGTTGTTGTTGTCATAAGGCAGCCACTGCTGCCAGAAATACCGCATGCACGCGTGTTTAGTCCGCACGTACAAAAGTAACAGAATCACTTATAATTTGAAAATAACGCCATTGTCGAAAGCATAAACGTGCGCAGTTCATCACGCAGCCACTGCTGCCCCAAATACCGCATACACGCGATTTTAGTCCCCACGTACAAACTAAAAATCATCACTTACAATTCGAAAATAATGCAGTTGCAGAAAGCATATACGTGCACAATTCATAAGACAGCCACTGCTGCCCCAAATACCACAAACACGCGATTTTAGTCCCCACGTACAAACTAAAAATCATCACCCACAATTCGAAAATAATGCAACTGTAGAAAGGATATACGTGCACAATTCATAAGAAAGCCACTGCTGCCAGAAATACCGCATGCACGCGTGTTTAGTCCGCACGTGCAAATGTAACAGAATCACTTATAATTTGAAAATAACGCCATTGTCGAAAGCATAAACGTGCGCAGTTCATCACGCAGCAACTGCTGCCCAAAATGCCGCATACTCGCGATTTTAGTCCGCATGTACAAACTAAAAATCATCACCCACAATTCGAAAATAATGCAGTTGTAGAAAGCATATGCGTGCACAATTCATAAGACAGCCACTGCTTCCAGAAATACCGCATGCACGCGTGTTTAGTCCGCACGTACAAAAGTAACATAATCACTTATAATTCGAAACTAACTCCATTGTCGAAAGCATAAACGTGCGCAGTTCTTCGCGCAGCAACTGCTGCCCAAAATACCGCATACACGCGATTTTAGTCCGAATGTACAAACTAAAAATCATCACCCACAATTCGAAAATAATGCAGTTGCAGAAAGCATATGCGTGCACAATTCATAAGACAGCCACTGCTTCCTGAAACACCGAATGCACGCGTGTTTAGTCCGCACGTATAAAAGTAACATAATCACTTATAATTTGAAACTAACGCCATTGTCGAAAGCATAAACGTACGCAGTTTATCACGCAGCCACAGCTGCCCCAAATATCATTCATTCATAAGTCAGCCACTGCTGCCAGAAATACCGCATGCACGCGTGTTTAGTCCGCACGTACAAAAGTGACAGAATCACATATAATTTGAAAATAACGTCATTGTCGAAAGCATAAACGTGCGCAGTTCATCACGCAGCCGCTGCTGCCCCAAATACCGCATACACGCGATTTTAGTCCCCGTGTACAAACTAAAAATCATCACCCAAAATCCGCAAATAATGCAATTGTAGAAAGCATATGCGTGCACAATTCATAAGACAGCCACTGCTGCCAGAAATACCGCATGCACGCGTGTTTAGTCCGCACGTACAAAAGTAACAGAGTCACTTATAATTTGAAAATAACGCCATTGTCGAAAGCATAAACGTGCGCAGTTCATCACGCAGCCACTGCTGCGCCAAATACCGCATACACGCGATTTTAGTCCGCATGTACAAACTAAAAATCATCACCCACAATTTGAAAATAATGCAATTGTAGAAAGAATATGCGTGCACAGTTCATAAGACAGCCACTGCTGACAGAAATACCGCATGCACGCGTGTTTAGTCCGCACGTACAAAAGTAACAGGATCACTTATAATTTGAGAATAACACCATTGTCGAAAGCATAAACGTGCGCAGTTCATCACGCAGCCACAGCTGCCCCAAATACCGCATACACGCGATTTTAGTCCCCACGTACAAACTAAAAATCATCGCCCACAATTCAAAAATAATGCAGTTGTAGACAGTAGATACGTGCACAATTCATAAGACAGCCACTGCTGCCAGAAATACCGCATGCACGCGTGTTTAGTCCGCACGTACAAAAGTGACAGAATCACATATAATTTGAAAATAACGTCATTGTCGAAAGCATAAACGTGCGCAGTTCATCACGCAGCCACTGCTGCACCAAATACCACATACACGCGATTTTAGTCCCCGTGTACAAACTAAAAATCATCACCCAAAATCCGCAAATAATGCAATTGTAGAAAGCATATGCGTGCACAATTCATAAGACAGCCACTGCTGCCAGAAATACCGCATGCACGCGTGTTTAGTCCGCACGTACAAAAGTAACAGAGTCACTTATAATTTGAAAATAACGCCATTGTCGAAAGCATAAACGTGCGCAGTTCATCACGCAGCCACTGCTGCGCCAAATACCGCATACACGCGATTTTAGTCCGCATGTACAAACTAAAAATCATCACCCACAATTCGAAAATAATGCAATTGTAGAAAGAATATGCGTGCACAGTTCATAAGACAGCCACTGCTGACAGAAATACAGCATGCACGCGTGTTTAGTCCGCACGTACAAAAGTAACAGGATCACTTATAATTTGAGAATAACACCATTGTCGAAAGCATAAACGTGCGCAGTTCATCACGCAGCCACAGCTGCCCCAAATACCGCATACACGCGATTTTAGTCCCCACGTACAAACTAAAAATCATCGCCCACAATTCAAAATAATGCAGTTGTAGACAGTAGATACGTGCACAATTCATAAGACAGCCACTGCTGCCAGAAATACCGCATACACGCGTGTTTAGTCCGCACGTACAAAAGTGACAGAATCACATATAATTTGAAAATAACGTCATTGTCGAAAGCATAAACGTGCGCAGTTCATCACGCAGCCACTGCTGCACCAAATACCACATACACGCGATTTTAGTCCCCGTCTACAAACTAAAAATCATCACCCAAAATCCGCAAATAATGCAATTGTAGAAAGCATATGCGTGCACAATTCATAAGACAGCCACTGCTGCCAGAAATACCGCATGCACGCGTGTTTAGTCCGCACGTACACAAGTAACAGGATCACTTATAATATGAAAAGAACGTCATTGTCGAAAGCATAAACGTGCGCAGTTCATCAGGCAGCCACAGCTGCCCCGAATACCGCATACAGGAGATTTTAGTCCCCACGTACAAACTAAAAATCATCACCCACAATTCGAAAATAATGTAGTTGTAGAAATCATATACGTGCACATTTCATAAGAAAGCCACTGCTGCCAGAAATACCGCATGTACGCGTGTGTAGTCCGCCCGTGCAAAAGTAACAGAATCAGTTATAATTTCAAAAATAACGCCATTGTCGAAAGCATAAACGTGCGCAGTTCATCACGCATCCACAGCTGCCCCAAATACCGCATACACGCGATTTTAGTCCCCACCTACAAACTAAAAATCATCACCCACAATTCGAAAATAATGCAGTTGTAGAAAGCATATACGTGCACAATTCATAAGACAGCCACTGCTGCCAGAAATACCGCATGCACGCGTGTTTAGCCCGCACGTACAAAAGTAACAGAATCGCTTATAATTTGAAAATAACGCCATTGTCGAAAGCATAAACGTGCGCAGTTCATCACGCAGCCACTGCTGCCCCAAATACCGCATACACGCGGTTTTAGTCCCCACGTACAAACTAAAAATCATCACCCACAATTCGAAAATAATGCAATTGTAGAAAGCATATACGTGCAGAATTCATAAGACAGCCGCTGCTACCAGAAATACCGCATGCACGCGTGTTTTGTCCGCACGTACAAAAGTAACAGAATCACTTATAATTTAAAAATAACGCTATTGTCGAAAGCATAAACGTGCGCAGTTCATCACGCAGCCACTGCTGCCCCAAATACCTCATACATGCGATTTTAGTCCGCATGTACAAACTAAAAATCATCACGCACTTTTCGAAAATAAGCAGTTGTAGAAAGAATATGCGTGCACAATTCATAAGACAGCCACTGCTTCCAGAAATACCGCATGCACGCGTGTTTAGTCCGCACTTACAAAAGTAACATAATCACTTATAATTTGAAACTAACGCCATTGTCGAAAGCGTAAATGTGCGCAGTTCATCACGCAGCCACTGCTGCCCCAAATACCGCATACACGCGATTTCAGTCCCCAAACTGAAAATCATCACCCAAAATTCGAAAATAATGCAACTGTAGAAAGGATATACGTGCACAATTCATAAGAAAGCCACTGCTGCCAGAAATACCGCATGCACGCGTGTTTAGTCCGCACGTGCAAAAGTAACATAATCACTTATAATTTGAAACTAACGCCATTGTCGAAAGCATAAACGTGCGCAGTTCATCACGCAGCCACTGCTGCCCCAAATACCGCATGCACGCGTGTTTAGTCCGCACGTACAAAATTAACATAATCACTTATAATTTGAAACTAACGCCATTGTCGGTAGCATAAACGTGCGCAGTTCATCACGCAGCCACTGCTGCCCCAAATACCGCATACACGCGATTTTAGTCCCCACGTACAAACTAAAAATCATCACCCACAATTCGAAAATAATGCAATTGTCGAAAGCATAAACGTGCGCAGTTCATCAGGCAGCCACAGCTGCCCCGAATACCGCATACAGGAGATTTTAGTCCCCACGTACAAACTAAAAATCATCACCCACAATTCGAAAATAATGCAGTTGTAGAAAGCATATACGTGCACATTTCATAAGAAAGCCACTGCTGCCAGAAATACCGCATGTACGCGTGTGTAGTCCGCCTGTGCAAAAGTAACAGAATCAGTTATAATTTCAAACATAACGCCATTGTCGAAAGCATAAACGTGCGCAGTTCATCACGCATCCACTGCTGCCCCAAATACCGCATACACGCGATTTTAGTCCCCACCTACAAACTAAAAATCATCACCCACAATTCGAAAATAATGCAGTTGTAGAAAGCATATACGTGCACAATTCATAAGACAGCCACTGCTGCCAGAAATACCGCATGCACGCGTGTTTAGTCCGCACGTACAAAAGTAACAGAATCGCTTATAATTTGAAAATAACGCCATTGTCGAAAGCATAAACGTGCGCAGTTCATCACGCAGCCACTGCTGCCCCAAATACCGCATACACGCGGTTTTAGTCCCCACGTACAAACTAAAAATCATCACCCACAATTCGAAAATAATGCAGTTGTAGAAAGAATATGCGTGCACAATTCATAAGACAGCCACTGCTTCCAGAAATACCGCATGCACGCGTGTTTAGTCCGCACGTACAAAAGTAACATAATCACTTATAATTTGAAACTAACGCCATTGTCAAAGCATAAACGTGCGCAGTTAATCACGCATCCACTGCTGCCCCAAATACCGCATACACGCGATTTCAGTCCCCAAACTGAAAATCATCACCCAAAATTCGAAAATAATGCAACTGTAGAAAGGATATACGTGCACAATTCATAAGAAAGCCACTGCTGCCAGAAATACCGCATGCACGCGTGTTTAGTCCGCACGTGCAAAAGTAACATAATCACTTATAATTTGAAACTAACGCCATTGTCGAAAGCATAAACGTGCGCAGTTCATCACGCAGCCACTGCTGCCCCAAATACCGCATGCACGCGTGTTTAGTCCTCACGTACAAAAGTAACAGAATCGCTTATAATTTGAAAATAACGCCATTGTCGAAAGCATAAACGTGCGCAGTTCATCACGCAGCCACTGCTTCCCCAAATACCGCATACACGCGATTTTAGTCCCGACGTACAAACTAAAAATCATCACCCACAATTCGAAAATAATGCAATTGTAGAAAGCATATACGTACACAATTCATAAGACAGCCACTGCTACCAGAAATACCGCATGCACGCGTGTTTTGTCCGCACGTACAAAAGTAACAGAATCACTTATAATTTAAAACTAACGCTATTATCGAAAGCATAAACGTGCGAAGTTCGTCACGCAGCCACTGCTGCCCCAAATACCGCATACACGCGATTTTAGTCCCCACGTACAAACTAAAAATCATCACCCACAATTCGAAAATAATGCAATTGTAGAAAGCATATACGTGCAAAATTCATAAGACTGCCACTGCTACCAGAAATACCGCATGCACGCGTGTTTTGTCCGCACGTGCAAAACTAACATAATCACTTATAATTTGAAACTAACGGCATTGTCGAAAGCATAAACGTGCGCAGTTCATCACGCAGCCGCTACTGCCCCTAATACCGCATGCACCCGTGTTTAGTCCGCGCGTAAAAAAGTAACAGAATTGCTTATAATTTGAAAATAACGCCATTGTCGAAAGCATAAACGTGCGCAGTTCATCACGCAGCCACTGCTGCCCCAAATACCGCATACACGCGATTTTAGTCCCCACGTACAAACTAAAAATCATCACCCACAATTCGAAAATAATGCAACTGTAGAAAGCATATACGTGCACAATTCATAAGACAGCCTCTGCTACCAGAAATACCGCATGCACGCGTGTTTAGTCCGCACGTACAAAAGTAACATAATCACTTATAATTTGAAACTAACGCCATTGTCGAAAGCATAAACGTGCGCAGTTCATCACGCAGCCACTGCTGCCCCAAATTCCGCATAAACGCGATTTTAGTCCCCACGTACAAACTAAAAATCATCACCCACAATTCGAAAATAATGCAGTTGTAGAAAGCATATACGTGCACAATTCATAAGACAGTCACTGCTGCCAGAAATACCGCATGCACGCGTGTTTAGTCCGCACGTACAAAAGTAACAGAATCACTTATAATTTGAAAATAACGCCATTGTCGAAAGCATAAACGTGCGCAGTTCATCACGCAGCCACTGCTGCCCCAAATACCACAAACACGCGATTTTAGTCCCCACGTACAAACTAAAAATCATCACCCACAATTCGAAAATAATGCAATTGTAGAAAGCATATACGTGCACAATTCATAAGAAAGCCACTGCTGCCAGAAATACCGCATGCACGCGTGTTTAGTCCGCACGTACAAAAGTAACAGGATCACTTATAATATGAAAAGAACGTCATTGTCGAAAGCATAAACGTGCGCAGTTCATCAGGCAGCCACAGCTGCCCCGAATACCGCATACAGGAGATTTTAGTCCCCACGTACAAACTAAAAATCATCACCCACAATTCGAAAATAATGTAGTTGTAGAAAGCATATACGTGCACATTTCATAAGAAAGCCACTGCTGCCAGAAATACCGCATGTACGCGTGTGTAGTCCGCCCGTGCAAAAGTAACAGAATCAGTTATAATTTCAAAATAACGCCATTGTCGAAAGCATAAACGTGCGCAGTTCATCACGCATCCACAGCTGCCCCAAATACCGCATACACGCGATTTTAGTCCCCACCTACAAACTAAAAATCATCACCCACAATTCGAAAATAATGCAGTTGTAGAAAGCATATACGTGCACAATTCATAAGACAGCCACTGCTGCCAGAAATACCGCATGCACGCGTGTTTAGCCCGCACGTACAAAAGTAACAGAATCGCTTATAATTTGAAAATAACGCCATTGTCGAAAGCATAAACGTGCGCAGTTCATCACGCAGCCACTGCTGCCCCAAATACCGCATACACGCGGTTTTAGTCCCCACGTACAAACTAAAAATCATCACCCACAATTCGAAAATAATGCAATTGTAGAAAGCATATACGTGCAGAATTCATAAGACAGCCGCTGCTACCAGAAATACCGCATGCACGCGTGTTTTGTCCGCACGTACAAAAGTAACAGAATCACTTATAATTTAAAAATAACGCTATTGTCGAAAGCATAAACGTGCGCAGTTCATCACGCAGCCACTGCTGCCCCAAATACCTCATACATGCGATTTTAGTCCGCATGTACAAACTAAAAATCATCACGCACTTTTCGAAAATAAGCAGTTGTAGAAAGAATATGCGTGCACAATTCATAAGACAGCCACTGCTTCCAGAAATACCGCATGCACGCGTGTTTAGTCCGCACTTACAAAAGTAACATAATCACTTATAATTTGAAACTAACGCCATTGTCAAAGCATAAACGTGCGCAGTTAATCACGCAGCCGCTGCTGCCCCAAATACCGCATACACGCCATTTTAGTCCCCACGTACAAACTAAAAATCATCACCCACAATTCGAAAATAATGCAACTGTAGAAAGCATCTACGTGCGCAATTCATAAGAAAGCCACTGCTGCCAGAAATACCGCATGCACGCATGTTTAGTCCGCACGTGCAAAAGTAACAGAATCACCTATAATTTAAAAATAACGCCATTGTCGAAAGCGTAAATGTGCGCAGTTCATCACGCAGCCACTGCTGCCCCAAATACCGCATACACGCGATTTCAGTCCCCAAACTGAAAATCATCACCCAAAATTCGAAAATAATGCAACTGTAGAAAGGATATACGTGCACAATTCATAAGAAAGCCACTGCTGCCAGAAATACCGCATGCACGCGTGTTTAGTCCGCACGTGCAAAAGTAACATAATCACTTATAATTTGAAACTAACGCCATTGTCGAAAGCATAAACGTGCGCAGTTCATCACGCAGCCACTGCTGCCCCAAATACCGCATGCACGCGTGTTTAGTCCTCACGTACAAAAGTAACAGAATCGCTTATAATTTGAAAATAACGCCATTGTCGAAAGCATAAACGTGCGCAGTTCATCACGCAGCCACTGCTGCCCCAAATACCGCATACACGCGATTTTAGTCCCGATGTACAAACTAAAAATCATCACCCACAATTCGAAAATAATGCAATTGTAGAAAGCATATGCGTGCACAATTCATAAGACATCCACTGCTGCCAGAAATATCGCATGCACGCGTGTTTAGTCCGCACGTACAAAATTAACATAATCACTTATAATTTGAAACTAACGCCATTGTCGGTAGCATAAACGTGCGCAGTTCATCACGCAGCCACTGCTGCCCCAAATACCGCATACACGCGATTTTAGTCCCCACGTACAAACTAAAAATCATCACCCACAATTCGAAAATAATGCAATTGTCGAAAGCATAAACGTGCGCAGTTCATCAGGCAGCCACAGCTGCCCCGAATACCGCATACAGGAGATTTTAGTCCCCACGTACAAACTAAAAATCATCACCCACAATTCGAAAATAATGCAGTTGTAGAAAGCATATACGTGCACATTTCATAAGAAAGCCACTGCTGCCAGAAATACCGCATGTACGCGTGTGTAGTCCGCCTGTGCAAAAGTAACAGAATCAGTTATAATTTCAAACATAACGCCATTGTCGAAAGCATAAACGTGCGCAGTTCATCACGCATCCACTGCTGCCCCAAATACCGCATACACGCGATTTTAGTCCCCACCTACAAACTAAAAATCATCACCCACAATTCGAAAATAATGCAGTTGTAGAAAGCATATACGTGCACAATTCATAAGACAGCCACTGCTGCCAGAAATACCGCATGCACGCGTGTTTAGTCCGCACGTACAAAAGTAACAGAATCGCTTATAATTTGAAAATAACGCCATTGTCGAAAGCATAAACGTGCGCAGTTCATCACGCAGCCACTGCTGCCCCAAATACCGCATACACGCGGTTTTAGTCCCCACGTACAAACTAAAAATCATCACCCACAATTCGAAAATAATGCAATTGTAGAAGGCATATACGTGCAGAATTCATAAGACAGCCAGTGCTACCAGAAATACCGCATGCACGCGTGTTTTGTCCGCACGTACAAAAGTAACAGAATCACTTATAATTTAAAAATAACGCTATTGTCGAAAGCATAAACGTGCGCAGTTCATCACGCAGCCACTGCTGCCCCAAATACCTCATACATGCGATTTTAGTCCGCATGTACAAACTAAAAATCATCACCCACTTTTCGAAAATAAGCAGTTGTAGAAAGAATATGCGTGCACAATTCATAAGACAGCCACTGCTTCCAGAAATACCGCATGCACGCGTGTTTAGTCCGCACGTACAAAAGTAACATAATCACTTATAATTTGAAACTAACGCCATTGTCAAAGCATAAACGTGCGCAGTTAATCACGCATCCACTGCTGCCCCAAATACCGCATACACGCGATTTCAGTCCCCAAACTGAAAATCATCACCCAAAATTCGAAAATAATGCAACTGTAGAAAGGATATACGTGCACAATTCATAAGAAAGCCACTGCTGCCAGAAATACCGCATGCACGCGTGTTTAGTCCGCACGTGCAAAAGTAACATAATCACTTATAATTTGAAACTAACGCCATTGTCGAAAGCATAAACGTGCGCAGTTCATCACGCAGCCACTGCTGCCCCAAATACCGCATGCACGCGTGTTTAGTCCTCACGTACAAAAGTAACAGAATCGCTTATAATTTGAAAATAACGCCATTGTCGAAAGCATAAACGTGCGCAGTTCATCACGCAGCCACTGCTGCCCCAAATACCGCATACACGCGATTTTAGTCCCGACGTACAAACTAAAAATCATCACCCACAATTCGAAAATAATGCAATTGTAGAAAGCATATACGTACACAATTCATAAGACAGCCACTGCTACCAGAAATACCGCATGCACGCGTGTTTTGTCCGCACGTACAAAAGTAACAGAATCACTTATAATTTAAAACTAACGCTATTATCGAAAGCATAAACGTGCGAAGTTCGTCACGCAGCCACTGCTGCCCCAAATACCGCATACACGCGATTTTAGTCCCCACGTACAAACTAAAAATCATCACCCACAATTCGAAAATAATGCAATTGTAG
>NW_026999316.1:169187-198091 GCF_037126465.1 Ornithodoros turicata
GCGTGATGAACTGCGCCCGTTGATGCTTTCGAAAATGGCGTTATTTTCAAATTATAAGTGGACTCTGTTACTTTTGTATGTGCGGACTAAACACGCGTGCATGCGGTATTTCTGGCAGCAGTGGCTGTCTTATGAACTGTGGACGCATATTCTTTCTACAATTGCATTATTTTCGATTGTGGGTGATGATTTTTAGTTTGCACATGCGGACTAAAATCGCGTGTATGCGGTATTTGGGGCAGCAGTGGCTGCGTGATGAACTGCGCACGTTTATGCTTTCGACAATGGCGTTATTTTTAAATTATAAGTGATTCTGTTACTTTTGCACGTGCGGACTAACACGCGTGCATGCGGTATTTCGGGCAGCAGTGGCTTTCTTATGAATTGTGCACGTATATGGTTTCTACAGTTGCATTATTTTCGAATTGTGGGTGATGATTTTTAGTTTGTACGTGGGGACTAAAATCGCGTGTTTGTGGTATTTGGGGCAGCAGTGGCTGCGTGATGAACTGCGCACGTTTATGCTTTGGACAATAGCGTTATTTTAAATTATAAGTGATTCTGTTACTTTTGTACGGGCGGACAAAACACGCGTGCATGCGGTATTTCTGGTAGCAGTGGCTGTCTTATGAATTGTACACGCATATGCTTTCTACAACTGCATTATTTTCGAATTGTGGGTGATAATTTTTAGTTTGTACATGCGGACTAAAATCGCGTGTATGCGGTATTTTGGGCAGCAGTTGCTGCGTGATGAACTGCGCACGTTTATGCTTTCGACAATGACGTTCTTTTCATATTAGAAGTGATCCTGTTACTTTTGTACGTGCGGACTAAACACGCGTGCATGCGGTATTTCTGGCAGCAGTGGCTGTCTTATGAATTGTGCACGTATCTACTGTCTACAACTGCATTATTTTCGAATTGTGGGCGATGATTTTTAGTTTGTACGTGGGGACTAAAATCGCGTGTATGCGGTATTTGGGGCAGCTGTGGCTGCGTGATGAACTGCGCACGTTTATGCTTTCGACAATGGCGTTATTCTCAAATTATAAGTGACTCTGTTACTTTTGTACGTGCAGACTAAACACGCGTGCATGCGGTATTTCTGGCAGCAGTGGCTGTCTTATGAATTGTGCACGCATATGATTTCTACAATTGCATTATTTGCGGATTTTGGGTGATTATTTTTTTTTTGTACACGGGGACTAAAATCGCGTGTATGTGGTGTTTGGTGCAGCAGTGGCTGCGTGATGAACTGCGCACGTTTATGCTTTCGACAATGACGTTATTTTCAAATTATATGTGATTCTGGCACTTTTGTACGTGCGGAGTAAACACGCGTGCACGCGGTATTTCTGGCAGCAGTGGCTGACTTATGAATTGTGCACGCATATTCTTTCTATAATTGCATTATTTTCGAATTGTTGGTGATGATTTTTAGTTTCTACATGCGGTCTAAAATCTCGTGTATGCGATATTTTGGGGCAGCTGTGGCTGCGTGATGAACTGCGTACGTTTTTGCTTTCGACAATGGCGTTATTTTAAATTATTATTGATTCTGTTACTTTTGTACGTGCGGACTAAACACGCGTGCATGCCGTATTTCTGGCAGCAGTGGCTGTCTTATGAATTGTGCACGTATCTACTGTCTACAACTGCATTATTTTCGAATTGTGGGCGATGATTTTTAGTTTGTACATGCGGACTAAAATCGCGTGTATGCGGTATTTTGGGGCAGCAGTGGCTGCGTGATGAACTGCGCACGTTTATGCTTTCGACAATGGCGTTATTTTCAAATTATAAGTGACTCTGTTACTTTTGTACGTGCGGACTAAACACGCGTGCATGCGGTATTTCTGGCAGCTGTGGCTGCGTGATGAACTGCGTACGTTTTTGCTTTCGACAATGGCGTTATTTTAAAATTATTATTGATTCTGTTACTTTTGTACGTGCGGACTAAACACGCGTGCATGCGGTATTTCTGGCAGCAGTGGCTGTCTTATGAACTGTGCACGCATATTCTTTCTACAATTTGCATTATTTTCGAATTGTGGGTGATGATTTTTTAGTTTGTACATGCGGACTAAAATCGCGTGTATGCGGTATTTTGGGGCAGCAGTGGCTGCGTGATGAACTGCGCACGTTTATGCTTTCGACAATGGCGTTATTTTCAAATTATAAGTGACTCTGTTACTTTTGTACGTGCGGACTAAACACGCGTGCATGCGGTATTTCTGGCAGCAGTGGCTGTCTTATGAATTGTGCACGCATATGCTTTCTACAATTGCATTATTTGCGGATTTTGGGTGATGATTTTTAGTTTGTACACGGGGACTAAAATCGCGTGTATGTGGTATTTTGGGCAGCAGTTGCTGCGTGATGAACTGCGCACGTTTATGCTTTCGACAATGACGTTCTTTTCATATTAGAAGTGATCCTGTTACTTTTGTACGTGCGGACTAAACACGCGTGCATGCGGTATTTCTGGCAGCAGTGGCTGTCTTATGAATTGTGCACGTATCTACTGTCTACAACTGCATTATTTTCGAATTGTGGGCGATGATTTTTAGTTTGTACGTGGGGACTAAAATCGCGTGTATGCGGTATTTGGGGCAGCTGTGGCTGCGTGATGAACTGCGCACGTTTATGCTTTCGACAATGGCGTTTGTAACGTGGCTGGACGTTACAGGAAACAACAAGCGACCAGGCCGAGATCAGGCTGAAGAAGAGAGAGCCTCGCTCTCGTCTTCCTTTTTATTTATACCGACGAGACGTTCCTTCGTCTTCGTCACATCCCCCGGTTTTGGGAGAATATGAATATATACATAGTGACAACATGCAGAATGAGTATTTACAGATGACACGCAATGTTCAACTGTACAAGGAAATTGGCTTCAATTAGGGCTTGAGCTTTTCCACATGTACGACGTCGCTCCAGGTACCGTTTTCTGGCTCAATTTCGTAGTTCACCGGAGAAAGACGTGCAACGATACGAAATGGTCCTGTGAACTTCTTCGGTCCTTTGATGCCTGTAGGTGGAGACTTCAGGAGAACCAGCTGGGCCTTTTTCGAGGACGATATCCTTGCGACCGTGGTCGAAGTAATGCTTTTGTTTCTCCTGGGCTAGTTTGATGTTATCCGCCGCCAGTTTCCGGGCGCAGGCTAGTCGCTCGTGTACCAGGCTTGTATAATTTGCTGCATCCTTCAGTTCGGCGAGTTCCTGACGGTTAAAAACGACATCTATCGGGAGCACTGGATCACGTCCGTAGACGAGGAAGAAGGGCGACTGTTTGACGGTATCCTGGTAGCCAGTATTGTAACAAAATACCACGTAAGGAAGAACGTCGACCCATTTTTCTCCCTCCGCTGTCATGAGGGTCATCATTTGTTTGATCGTCTTGTTGGCTCTCTCGCACAGTCCGTTAGCTGCAGGATGATACGCAGTCGTCGGGCTGTGCTTAATCCCGCGGTGTCGAAGGAACAGCTCTGTCGACTTTGCCATCATTTGAGTCCCACGGTCGGTGATAAGCACTGCCGGACAGCCGTGCTTCAATACAAGCCTCTTCTCGATAAAATGCTGGATTGTTTTCGCTTCGATATTTCTCACAGGTTTCACTTCTACAAACTTGGTGAGGTAGTCTATGGCGACAACCACGTACTTGTAACGCCGTGAAGATGGGAACGGGCCTATGATATCCAGGCCCACCGTGTGAAATGGTGCATGGACGGGTATTGGCTGTAGAAGACCCGAAGAGAACGGTGACATCTTGTATTTTTTGGCACAGGTCGCAGTGTTGGACGAATTTCTTTACATCGGCGAATATTTTAGGCCAATGGTACTTGGTGCGGATAGCTTCATAAGTCCTTCGGATTCCCATGTGCGCACCATACTTCCCCCCGTGGAATTCCCGAAGCACGTAGTCAATTCTGGTTCGTGGCAAGCAGATAAGAAAGCGCTGATGAGCGGGGCCCTTGTGAGCTTTGTAGAGGACGCTATCGAGTACCACGAACTTCTTAACGGCTCTTCGTTGCTGCTTCCGGGTACCACAACGTGCATGTAGTAGATCGAGAATGCCTCTGCAAAAGGGGTCCGTCTGTTGCTCTTGGGAGAGGGCTTCAAATGACGTAACGCCGTCTGCAACTTGCAGTACGTTCGATCCTGCGTTTTCCGGTGGAGTCCTGGACAAACAGTCCGGTGCATAGTGTAAGCGCCCAGTCTTATATATGACGTCGAAGTCGAATTCCTGGAGTGAAAGTGACCATCGTAGTAGCCGTTGGTTGCCTTGTTTATACTTCAGGAGCCAGCACAAGGCATGGTGATCCGTGACGACGTGGAATTTCCTGCCGATGAGGTACGGGCGTAACTGTTCGACAGACCACTTTACAGCCAGCGCTTCCAACTCTGTCGATGCGTAATTGACTTCTGCACCTTTAAGGGCACGGCTCAAGTATACCACTGGGCGAAGGTTTTTGTCCTCATCCTCTTGCACAAGCACAGCACCTAGTCCTAGCGAGGAAGCATCGGTGTGGACCTGTATATCGAAGGATGGGTCATCCGAGAACAGTTTGAGAGTCGGCTGGCTGCAGAGAGCATCTTTGAGTTCCAGGAATGCTGAAGAGTGAGCGTCCGTCCAGGTGAAAGCCATGTCCTTCTTCATAAGTTCACGTAAAGGCGCAGCGAGGACACTGTAGCCTGGAATGAACTTCCGGAAGTATGCAGTAAGCCCGAGAAATGATTGCAATTCTTTGATGTTTTTCGGCGTCGGAAACCGTTGTACCGCTGCGACCTTTCCGGGGTCCGGGGCAACACCATGTCTAGTGATGACATGTCCCAGGTAGGAAATTTGGCCGCAGAAAAAGAAGCATTTTGTGGGCTTGAACTTCAAGTCCGCATCTTGAAATCGTTGGAAAATTGTACCGAGATGCTCCAGGTGTTCCTCGAAGGTTCCGCTGTAGACCACGCAGTCGTCCATGTACACAAGAGCGTAGTTAAACTTCGCGTCATCGATAACTATGTCGACGGCTCGTTGACAGGTGAATGGTGCTCCTTTCAACCCGAAGGGCATCCTCAAATATTCGTAGAGTCCCCAAGGCGTTACGAAGGCAGTCTTCTCAACGTCTTCTGTCTTCATCGGAATTTGGTGAAATCCAGATGCGAGGTCCATGACGGAGAAGTACTTGCTGCCAGTAAGGGCTTGTAAAGCATCTTCGATGAGGGGAAAGGGATACACGCAGTCTTGTGTGACGGCATTCAGTTTGCGGTAGTCTACACACATGCGTGTAGTGCCATCTTTCTTCTTGACAAGGACTAATGGAGATGCCCAGGCGCTGCGTGACGGTTGAACTAAACCAGCATCAATGAGATCCTTAATCATGGCTTTGACGAGATCCCTCTGAGCCGCGGACAGTCGTCTTGGTCGTTGCGCTACGGGTGTTGTGTCCTGCGTTGGAATTGCATGATTCTGAACTCGACAATATCCAACGTCAGTAGAAGTTCTTGCAAAAGACGCAAGATGCTTGCAAAGGAAATCTCGCACAGTTGCTTGCTGCGTGCTGTTTAGATCAGCTCCAACGTTGAAAGATATACCGTCTATGACGACGGTCTTGTTCGGTGAAGGATAGGAATGAGGCGTACTGGTTGACGAGTCTTCGTCCGTTGAGCTCTGTAACACTTGGTCAACTTCAGAGTCTGTCAGGAGCACATCCTCAATATCCAACACTTCTTCAGCGAGCGCAACGGTCACCTAAGCTGGTACCAAGACAGGTTCTAACGATGGATTGATCAGTAATACCGAAAGGGAGGCTTGTGGTTCAACCATCATGGGCTCCACGTCCAGTCCATATCGTTCGGTAAAAATTTTAGTGCCTGTGACCAGGACGTCACGTTTGTGTTGCAAGGTTTTCACCTTGACTGCCTTGCGAGAGCGGGGGGGCACAACCACTTGCTTCAAAAGCTGGACCCGTTCAGTGGCTGTCGTGGCTGTTACTTCGAAGCTGTTCCTGCCCCAGTCAACGACAGCTTGTGATGTCTCAAGGAAATCATTTCCCAGGAGAACCTTGTCTACTTCTAGGTGAGGGACAACGATGAACGAATGTTGGAACGTTTGTCCATCGACTGACACTTCCACGCTGGCTTGGCCGTGTATAACAAGAGGTTGACCGTTGGCTCCGTGGAGTCTTACGGCCGACGGTGCAATATAAAGTTCCAACAGTGCGGCGACGCTGTCATTCATGAGAGACCTCGATGAACCAGAGTCCAGGAGCGCTAGTTGTGGACATCCGTTCAATTTGATCTCGATGGCCTTCGAATTACCTGCCGGGATGCATTTTACGCGGTTTACTTCTGATGTCTCTGTGCAGGTATCGGAGGCATCAGTGATTCGTTTCCCGAAGTCTGGGACTGTGACGACGCCAGAAATCTTTCCTGCCACTCCAAAAATTCTTGGGACAGGGGAAGCGGACAACGGGAAGCGAAGTGCCTTGTGTCCTTGCAGTTGAGGCAGACACGTTGGACCTCTCGATGAGGCAGTGAGTTGTGATTTGTCCTGGGAGACTGCGATGCTCGTCGGGTCTGACGTGTGTTGAGCTCTGGCCACTGCACGGGCGTGGTGGACACGTTCTGCTTTTGTCTTGGGCTCATGAACGCAGTCGAATGGTTTCGAATCCGTTGTGGAGGACTGTGTGGACCGGGAGATGATACGTGGAAGACAGATTCCTTCTTGTCCTTAGGGTTGTCTTCTTTCTTTGACTCGTGCGACGCACGCAATCTGTCGTACCTTAGGAATGACTCCAACAATTTGTCCAGCGAAGTAAATTCCTTATCAAAGAAGTGTTTCCTGACACTTGCAAGTAGGGATTCGATGAGTACTTCGCACTTGTCCTTTTCAGATGTCGGGTACTCGCAATCGTCCACAAGGTCAAGCTTCCGAAACGCAAAGTCAGTGCAGCTTTCTTCAGCCTTCTGAACAGCGGATAACATCAGCTGTTTTGCGTGAAACTTGTCACCAAGTCCGTAGTGCTTACGAAAGGCTGCTTTCATGTCATCCCATGATGAAATTTTTGAGGCATTCACGTGGTACCGAACCCAGCTGAAGTCTTTTTGTGGCAGTTTTGACACGATCAGAGGAATGGCGACATCTGGGTGAACGTTGTAAGTCCGAAACCAGAAGTCGGTTTGGTGGATCCAGCCAAGGACGTCGCTGCCAAGTTGAGGCACTGCATTGGCGGCCACCGATGACACGTTCATCGATGCTGGTGGAACACTTGCAAGATGTTCACGTGACGTGGCCTGTTGCAATGGCTTCGGCTTCCTCCTATTCTTCTTTTTGAGTTTCGTGTCGGTTTCGACATCTAAAGTATCTGAAGCATACGATGATAGGCTCGACGACTGACCTGACCTGATCTCTAGGTGATTCAGACGAGCAATGACAGGTGCAAGGAGACTGCATACCAAGTCATGTGTAGCCTGAAGGTATGGGGTATCGTCCTTGATGCGCGGGTCCGTGGTATGAGAATGTCCCAGCGATTCCTGAACAGAAGAGAGCTGTGCTTGCAAGTCATAGACTTGCTTCTTCAAGGCATCCGTCTCAGCTATCGCAGAACGGAACGCTGAAATCTTGCTGTCGTCATCCATCTCAGTGAAGTCCGCCATGGAACGTTCTACTATGGAATGTTCCGCCATGTTGGAACTGCGCTGGTTATGACGGCGTACGGGCGAAAGCGGTCTGAGAAGCAGAGGTGCCTGCGATCGTCTTCCGTGCATCAAAGGCTCGTAGTTCGGGCGCCAAGTTGTAACGTGGCTGGACGTTACAGGAAACAACAAGCGACCAGGCCGAGATCAGGCTGAAGAAGAGAGAGCCTCGCTCTCGTCTTCCTTTTATTTTTACCGACGAGACGTTCCTTCGTCTTCGTCACAGCGTTATTCTCAAATTATAAGTGACTCTGTTACTTTTGTACGTGCAGACTAAACACGCGTGCATGCGGTATTTCTGGCAGCAGTGGCTGTCTTATGAATTGTGCACGCATATGATTTCTACAATTGCAGTATTTGCGGATTTTGGGTGATTATTTTTTTTTTGTACACGGGGACTAAAATCGCGTGTATGTGGTGTTTGGTGCAGCAGTGGCTGCGTGATGAACTGCGCACGTTTATGCTTTCGACAATGACGTTATTTTCAAATTATATGTGATTCTGGCACTTTTGTACGTGCGGAGTAAACACGCGTGCACGCGGTATTTCTGGCAGCAGTGGCTGACTTATGAATTGTGCACGCATATTCTTTCTATAATTGCATTATTTTCGAATTGTTGGTGATGATTTTTAGTTTCTACATGCGGTCTAAAATCTCGTGTATGCGATATTTTGGGGCAGCTGTGGCTGCGTGATGAACTGCGTACGTTTTTGCTTTCGACAATGGCGTTATTTTAAAATTATTATTGATTCTGTTACTTTTGTACGTGCGGACTAAACACGCGTGCATGCCGTATTTCTGGCAGCAGTGGCTGTCTTATGAATTGTGCACGTATCTACTGTCTACAACTGCATTATTTTCGAATTGTGGGCGATGATTTTTAGTTTGTACATGCGGACTAAAATCGCGTGTATGCGGTATTTTGGGGCAGCAGTGGCTGCGTGATGAACTGCGCACGTTTATGCTTTCGACAATGGCGTTATTTTCAAATTATAAGTGACTCTGTTACTTTTGTACGTGCGGACTAAACACGCGTGCATGCGGTATTTCTGGCAGCTGTGGCTGCGTGATGAACTGCGTACGTTTTTGCTTTCGACAATGGCGTTATTTTAAAATTATTATTGATTCTGTTACTTTTGTACGTGCGGACTAAACACGCGTGCATGCGGTATTTCTGGCAGCAGTGGCTGTCTTATGAACTGTGCACGCATATTCTTTCTACAATTGCATTATTTTCGAATTGTGGGTGATGATTTTTGGTTTGTACATGCGGACTAAAATCGCGTGTATGCGGTATTTTGGGGCAGCAGTGGCTGCGTGATGAACTGCGCACGTTTATGCTTTCGACAATGGCGTTATTTTCAAATTATAAGTGACTCTGTTACTTTTGTACGTGCGGACTAAACACGCGTGCATGCGGTATTTCTGGCAGCAGTGGCTGTCTTATGAATTGTGCACGCATATGCTTTCTACAATTGCATTATTTGCGAATTTTGGGTGATGATTTTTAGTTTGTCCACGGGGACTAAAATCGCGTGTTTGTGGTATTTGGTGCAGCAGTGGCTGCGTGATGAACTGCGCACGTTTATGCTTTCGACAATGACGTTATTTTCAAATTATAAGTGATTCTGCCACTTTTGTACGTGCGGACTAAACACGCGTGCATGCGGTATTTCTGGCAGCAGTGGCTGACTTATGAATTGTGCACGCATATTCTTTCTATAATTGCATTATTTTCGAATTGTGGGTGATGATTTTTACTTTGTACATGCGGACTAAAATCGCGTGTATGCGGTATTTGGGGCAGCAATGGCTGCGTGATGAACTGCGTACGTTTATGCTTTCGACAATGGCGTTATTTTCAAATTATAAGTGATTCTGTTACTTTTGCACGTGCGGACTAAACACGCGTGCATGAGGTATTTCTGGCAGCAGTGGCTTTCTTATGAATTGTGCACGCATATGCTTTCTACAGTTGCATTATTTTCGAATTGTGGGTGATGATTTTTAGTTTGTACGTGGGGATTAAAATCGCGTGTTTGTGGTATTTGGGGCAGCAGTGGCTGCGTGATGAACTGCGCACGTTTATGCTTTCGACAATGGCGTTATTTTCAAATTATAAGTGATTCTGTTACTTTTGGACGTGCAGGACTAAACACGCGTGCATGCGGTATTTCTGGCAGCAGTGGCTGTCTTATGAATTGTGCACGCATATGATTTCTACAATTGCATTATTTGCGGATTTTGGGTGATGATTTTTTGTTTGTACACGGGGACTAAAATCGCGTGTATGTGGGTTTTGGTGCAGCAGTGGCTGCGTGATGAACTGCGCACGTTTATGCTTTCGACAATGACGTTATTTTCAAATTATATGTGATTCTGGCACTTTTGTACGTGCGGAGTAAACACGCGTGCATGCGGTATTTCTGGCAGCAGTGGCTGACTTATGAATTGTGCACGCATATTCTTTCTATAACTGCATTATTTTCGAATCATTGGTGATGATTTTTAGTTTCTACATGCGGACTAAAATCGCGTGTATGCGATATTTTGGGGCAGCCGTGGCTGCGTGATGAGCTGCGTACGTTTATGCTTTCGACAATGGCGTTATTTTAAAATTATTAGTGATTCTGTTACTTTTGTACGTGCGGACTAAACACGCGTGCATGCGGTATTTCTGGCAGCAGTGGCTGTCTTATGAATTGTGCACGTATCTACTGTCTACAACTGCATTATTTTCGAATTGTGGGCGATGATTTTTAGTTTGTACGTGGGGACTAAAATCGCGTGTATGCGGTATTTGGGGCAGCTGTGCCTGCGTGATGAACTGCGCACGTTTATGCTTTCGACAATGGTGTTATTCTCAATTTATAAGTGATCCTGTTACTTTTGTACGTGCGGACTAAACACGCGTGCATGCGGTATTTCTTGCAGCAGTGGCTGTCTTATGAACTGTGCACGCATATTCTTTCTACAATTGCATTATTTTCGAATTGTGGGTGATGATTTTTAGTTTGTACATGCGGACTAAAATCGCGTGTATGCGGTATTTGGGGCAGCAGTGGCTGCGTGATGAACTGCGCATGTTTATGCTTTCGAAAATGGCGTTATTTTCAAATTATAAGTGACTCTGTTACTTTTGTATGTGCGGACTAAACACGCGTGCATGCGGTATTTCTGGCAGCAGTGGCTGTCTTATGAACTGTGGACGCATATTCTTTCTACAATTGCATTATTTTCGAATTGTGGGTGATGATTTTTAGTTTGCACATGCGGACTAAAATCGCGTGTATGCGGTATTTGGGGCAGCAGTGGCTGCGTGATGAACTGCGCACGTTTATGCTTTCGACAATGGCGTTATTTTTAAATTATAAGTGATTCTGTTACTTTTGCACGTGCGGACTAAACACGCGTGCATGCGGTATTTCGGGCAGCAGTGGCTTTCTTATGAATTGTGCACGTATATGGTTTCTACAGTTGCATTATTTTCGAATTGTGGGTGATGATTTTTAGTTTGTACGTGGGGACTAAAATCGCGTGTTTGTGGTATTTGGGGCAGCAGTGGCTGCGTGATGAACTGCGCACGTTTATGCTTTCGACAATAGCGTTATTTTAAATTATATGTGATTCTGGCACTTTTGTACGTGCGGAGTAAACACGCGTGCACGCGGTATTTCTGGCAGCAGTGGCTGACTTATGAATTGTGCACGCATATTCTTTCTATAATTGCATTATTTTCGAATTGTTGGTGATGATTTTTAGTTTCTACATGCGGTCTAAAATCTCGTGTATGCGATATTTTGGGGCAGCTGTGGCTGCGTGATGAACTGCGTACGTTTTTGCTTTCGACAATGGCGTTATTTTAAAATTATTATTGATTCTGTTACTTTTGTACGTGCGGACTAAACACGCGTGCATGCCGTATTTCTGGCAGCAGTGGCTGTCTTATGAATTGTGCACGTATCTACTGTCTACAACTGCATTATTTCGAATTGTGGGCGATGATTTTTAGTTTGTACATGCGGACTAAAATCGCGTGTATGCGGTATTTTGGGGCAGCAGTGGCTGCGTGATGAACTGCGCACGTTTATGCTTTCGACAATGGCGTTATTTTCAAATTATAAGTGACTCTGTTACTTTTGTACGTGCGGACTAAACACGCGTGCATGCGGTATTTCTGGCAGCTGTGGCTGCGTGATGAACTGCGTACGTTTTTGCTTTCGACAATGGCGTTATTTTAAAATTATTATTGATTCTGTTACTTTTGTACGTGCGGACTAAACACGCGTGCATGCGGTATTTCTGGCAGCAGTGGCTGTCTTATGAACTGTGCACGCATATTCTTTCTACAATTGCATTATTTTCGAATTGTGGGTGATGATTTTTGGTTTGTACATGCGGACTAAAATCGCGTGTATGCGGTATTTTGGGGCAGCAGTGGCTGCGTGATGAACTGCGCACGTTTATGCTTTCGACAATGGCGTTATTTTCAAATTATAAGTGACTCTGTTACTTTTGTACGTGCGGACTAAACACGCGTGCATGCGGTATTTCTGGCAGCAGTGGCTGTCTTATGAATTGTGCACGCATATGCTTTCTACAATTGCATTATTTGCGAATTTTGGGTGATGATTTTTAGTTTGTCCACGGGGACTAAAATCGCGTGTTTGTGGTATTTGGTGCAGCAGTGGCTGCGTGATGAACTGCGCACGTTTATGCTTTCGACAATGACGTTATTTTCAAATTATAAGTGATTCTGCACTTTTGTACGTGCGGACTAAACACGCGTGCATGCGGTATTTCTGGCAGCAGTGGCTGACTTATGAATTGTGCACGCATATTCTTTCTATAATTGCATTATTTTCGAATTGTGGGTGATGATTTTTACTTTGTACATGCGGACTAAAATCGCGTGTATGCGATATTTGGGGCAGCAATGGCTGCGTGATGAACTGCGTACGTTTATGCTTTCGACAATGGCGTTATTTTCAAATTATAAGTGATTCTGTTACTTTTGCACGTGCGGACTAAACACGCGTGCATGAGGTATTTCTGGCAGCAGTGGCTTTCTTATGAATTGTGCACGCATATGCTTTCTACAGTTGCATTATTTTCGAATTGTGGGTGATGATTTTTAGTTTGTACGTGGGGATTAAAATCGCGTGTTTGTGGTATTTGGGGCAGCAGTGGCTGCGTGATGAACTGCGCACGTTTATGCTTTCGACAATGGCGTTATTTTCAAATTATAAGTGATTCTGTTACTTTTGGACGTGCAGGACTAAACACGCGTGCATGCGGTATTTCTGGCAGCAGTGGCTGTCTTATGAATTGTGCACGCATATGATTTCTACAATTGCATTATTTGCGGATTTTGGGTGATGATTTTTTGTTTGTACACGGGGACTAAAATCGCGTGTATGTGGGTTTTGGTGCAGCAGTGGCTGCGTGATGAACTGCGCACGTTTATGCTTTCGACAATGACGTTATTTTCAAATTATATGTGATTCTGGCACTTTTGTACGTGCGGAGTAAACACGCGTGCATGCGGTATTTCTGGCAGCAGTGGCTGACTTATGAATTGTGCACGCATATTCTTTCTATAACTGCATTATTTTCGAATCATTGGTGATGATTTTTAGTTTCTACATGCGGACTAAAATCGCGTGTATGCGATATTTTGGGGCAGCCGTGGCTGCGTGATGAGCTGCGTACGTTTATGCTTTCGACAATGGCGTTATTTTAAAATTATTAGTGATTCTGTTACTTTTGTACGTGCGGACTAAACACGCGTGCATGCGGTATTTCTGGCAGCAGTGGCTGTCTTATGAATTGTGCACGTATCTACTGTCTACAACTGCATTATTTTCGAATTGTGGGCGATGATTTTTAGTTTGTACGTGGGGACTAAAATCGCGTGTATGCGGTATTTGGGGCAGCTGTGCCTGCGTGATGAACTGCGCACGTTTATGCTTTCGACAATGGTGTTATTCTCAATTTATAAGTGATCCTGTTACTTTTGTACGTGCGGACTAAACACGCGTGCATGCGGTATTTCTTGCAGCAGTGGCTGTCTTATGAACTGTGCACGCATATTCTTTCTACAATTGCATTATTTTCGAATTGTGGGTGATGATTTTTAGTTTGTACATGCGGACTAAAATCGCGTGTATGCGGTATTTGGGGCAGCAGTGGCTGCGTGATGAACTGCGCATGTTTATGCTTTCGACAATGGCGTTATTTTCAAATTATAAGTGACTCTGTTACTTTTGTACGTGCGGACTAAACACGCGTGCATGCGGTATTTCTGGCAGCAGTGGCTGTCTTATGAACTGTGGCACGCATATTCTTTCTACAATTGCATTATTTTCGAATTGTGGGTGATGATTTTTAGTTTGCACATGCGGACTAAAATCGCGTGTATGCGGTATTTGGGGCAGCAGTGGCTGCGTGATGAACTGCGCACGTTTATGCTTTCGACAATGGCGTTATTTTAAATTATAAGTGATTCTGTTACTTTTGCACGTGCGGACTAAACACGCGTGCATGCGGTATTTCGGGCAGCAGTGGCTTTCTTATGAATTGTGCACGTATATGGTTTCTACAGTTGCATTATTTTCGAATTGTGGGTGATGATTTTTAGTTTGTACGTGGGGACTAAAATCGCGTGTTTGTGGTATTTGGGGCAGCAGTGGCTGCGTGATGAACTGCGCACGTTTATGCTTTCGACAATAGCGTTATTTTTAAATTATAAGTGATTCTGTTACTTTTGTACGGGCGGACAAAACACGCGTGCATGCGGTATTTCTGGTAGCAGTGGCTGTCTTATGAATTGTGCACGCATATGCTTTCTACAACTGCATTATTTTCGAATTGTGGGTGATAATTTTTAGTTTGTACATGCGGACTAAAATCGCGTGTATGCGGTATTTTGGGCAGCAGTTGCTGCGTGATGAACTGCGCACGTTTATGCTTTCGACAATGACGTTCTTTTCATATTAGAAGTGATCCTGTTACTTTTGTACGTGCGGACTAAACACGCGTGCATGCGGTATTTCTGGCAGCAGTGGCTGTCTTATGAATTGTGCACGTATCTACTGTCTACAACTGCATTATTTTCGAATTGTGGGCGATGATTTTTAGTTTGTACGTGGGGACTAAAATCGCGTGTATGCGGTATTTGGGGCAGCTGTGGCTGCGTGATGAACTGCGCACGTTTATGCTTTCGACAATGGCGTTATTCTCAAATTATAAGTGACTCTGTTACTTTTGTACGTGCAGACTAAACACGCGTGCATGCGGTATTTCTGGCAGCAGTGGCTGTCTTATGAATTGTGCACGCATATGATTTCTACAATTGCATTATTTGCGGATTTTGGGTGATTATTTTTTTTTTGTACACGGGGACTAAAATCGCGTGTATGTGGTGTTTGGTGCAGCAGTGGCTGCGTGATGAACTGCGCACGTTTATGCTTTCGACAATGACGTTATTTTCAAATTATATGTGATTCTGGCACTTTTGTACGTGCGGAGTAAACACGCGTGCACGCGGTATTTCTGGCAGCAGTGGCTGACTTATGAATTGTGCACGCATATTCTTTCTATAATTGCATTATTTTCGAATTGTTGGTGATGATTTTTAGTTTCTACATGCGGTCTAAAATCTCGTGTATGCGATATTTTGGGGCAGCTGTGGCTGCGTGATGAACTGCGTACGTTTTTGCTTTCGACAATGGCGTTATTTTAAAATTATTATTGATTCTGTTACTTTTGTACGTGCGGACTAAACACGCGTGCATGCCGTATTTCTGGCAGCAGTGGCTGTCTTATGAATTGTGCACGTATCTACTGTCTACAACTGCATTATTTTCGAATTGTGGGCGATGATTTTTAGTTTGTACATGCGGACTAAAATCGCGTGTATGCGGTATTTTGGGGCAGCAGTGGCTGCGTGATGAACTGCGCACGTTTATGCTTTCGACAATGGCGTTATTTTCAAATTATAAGTGACTCTGTTACTTTTGTACGTGCGGACTAAACACGCGTGCATGCGGTATTTCTGGCAGCTGTGGCTGCGTGATGAACTGCGTACGTTTTTGCTTTCGACAATGGCGTTATTTTAAAATTATTATTGATTCTGTTACTTTTGTACGTGCGGACTAAACACGCGTGCATGCGGTATTTCTGGCAGCAGTGGCTGTCTTATGAACTGTGCACGCATATTCTTTCTACAATTGCATTATTTTCGAATTGTGGGTGATGATTTTTAGTTTGTACATGCGGACTAAAATCGCGTGTATGCGGTATTTTGGGGCAGCAGTGGCTGCGTGATGAACTGCGCACGTTTATGCTTTCGACAATGGCGTTATTTTCAAATTATAAGTGACTCTGTTACTTTTGTACGTGCGGACTAAACACGCGTGCATGCGGTATTTCTGGCAGCAGTGGCTGTCTTATGAATTGTGCACGCATATGCTTTCTACAATTGCATTATTTGCGAATTGTGGGTGATGATTTTTAGTTTGTACACGGGGACTAAAATCGCGTGTATGTGGTATTTGGTGCAGCAGTGGCTGCGTGATGAACTGCGCACGTTTATGCTTTCGACAACGGCGTTATTTTCAAATTATAAGTGATTCTGTTACTTTTGTACGGGCGGACTAAACACGCGTGCATGCGGTATTTCTGGCAGCAGTGGCTGTCTTATGAATTGTGCACGTATATGCTTTCTACAACTGCATTATTTTCGAATTGTGGGCGATGATTTTTAGTTTGTACGTGGGGACTAAAATCGCGTGTATGCGGTATTTGGGGCAGCTGTGGCTGCGTGATGAACTGCGCACGTTTATGCTTTCGACAATGGCGTTATTCTCAAATTATAAGTGCCTCTGTTACTTTTGTACGTGCGGACTAAACACGCGTGCATGCGGTATTTCTGGCAGCAGTGGCTGTCTTATGAATTGTGCACGCATATGATTTCTGCAATTGCATTATTTGCGGATTTTGGGTGATGATTTTTTGTTTGTACACGGGGACTAAAATCGCGTGTATGTGGTGTTTGGTGCAGCAGTGGCTGCGTGATGAACTGCGCACGTTTATGCTTTCGACAATGACGTTATTTTCAAATTATATGTGATTCTGGCACTTTTGTACGTGCGGAGTAAGCACGCGTGCATGCGGTATTTCTGGCAGCAGTGGCTGACTTATGAATTGTGCACGCATATTCTTTCTATAATTGCATTATTTTCGAATTGTTGGTGATGATTTTTAGTTTGTACATGCGGACTAAAATCGCGTGTATGCGGTATTTGGGGCAGCAGTGGCTGCGTGATGAACTGCGCACGTTTATGCTTTCGACAATGGCGTTATTTTCAAATTATATGTGATTCTGTCACTTTTGTACGTGCGGACTAAACACGCGTGCATGCGGTATTTCTGGCAGCAGTGGCTTTCTTATGAATTGTGCACGCATATTCTTTCTATAATTGCATTATTTTCGAATTGTGGGTGATGATTTTAGTTTGTACATGCGGACTAAAATCGCGTGTATGCGGTATTTGGGGCAGCAGTGGCTGCGTGATGAACTGCGTACGTTTATGCTTTCGACAATGGCGTTATTTTCAAATTATTAGTGATTCTGTTACTGTTGTACGTGCGGACTAAACACGCGTGCATGCGGTATTCTGGCAGCAGTGGCTGTCTTATGAATTGTGCACGTATATGCTTTCTACAACTGCATTATTTTCGAATTGTGGGTGATGATTTTAAGTTTGTACGTGGGGACTAAAATCGCGTGTATGCGGTATTTGGGGCAGCAGTGGCTGCGTGATGAACTGCGCACGTTTATGCTTTCGACAACGGCGTTATTTTCAAATTATAAGTGATTCTGTTACTTTTGTACGTGCGGACTAAACACGCGTGCATGCGGTATTTCTGGCAGCAGTGGCTGTCTTATGAATTGTGCACGTATATGCTTTCTACAACTGCATTATTTTCGAATTGTGGGCGATGATTGTTAGTTTGTACGTGGGGACTAAAATCGCGTGTATGCGGTATTCGGGGCAGCTGTGGCTGCGTGATGAACTGCGCACGTTTATGCTTTCGACAATGGCGTTATTCTCAAATTATAAGTGATCCTGTTACTTTTGTACGTGCGGACTAAACACGCGTGCATGCGGTATTTCTGGCAGCAGTGGCTGTCTTATGAATTGTGCACGTATATGCTTTCTACAACTGCATTATTTTCAAATTGTGGGCGATGATTTTTAGTTTGTACGTGGGGACTAAAATCGCGTGTATGTGGTATTTGGGGCAGCAGCGGCTGCGTGATGAACTGCGCACGTTTATGCTTTCGACAATGGCGTTAGTTTCAAATTATAAGTGATTATGTTACTTTTGTACGTGCGGACTAAACACGCGTGCATGCGGTATTTCTGGAAGCAGTGGCTGTCTTATGAATTGTGCACGCATATGCTTTCTACACCTGCATTATTTTCGAATTGTGGGGGATGATTTTTAGTTTGTACATGCGGACTAAAATCGCGTGTATGCGGTATTTGGGGCGGCAGTGGCTGCGTGATGAACTGCGCACATTTACGCTTTCGACAATGGCGTTATTTTCAAATTATAAGTGATTCTGTTACTTTTGCACGTGCGGACTAAACACGCGTGCATGAGGTATTTCTGGCAGCAGTGGCTTTCTTATGAATTGTGCACGTATATGCTTTCTACAGTTGCATTATTTTCGAATTGTGGGTGATGATTTTTAGTTTGTACGTGGAGACTAAAATCGCGTGTTTGTGGTATTTGGGGCAGCAGCGGCTGCGTGATGAACTGCGCACGTTTATGCTTTCGACAATGGCGTTATTTTCAAATTATAAGTGATGCTGTTACTTTTGTACGTGCGGACTAAACACGCGTGCATGCGGTATTTCTGGCAGCAGTGGCTGTCTTATGAATTGTGCACGCATATGCTTTCTACAATTGCATTATTTGCGAATTTTGGGTGATGATTTTTAGTTTGTCCACGGGGACTAAAATCGCGTGTTTGTGGTATTTGGTGCAGCAGTGGCTGCGTGATGAACTGCGCACGTTTATGCTTTCGACAATGACGTTATTTTCAAATTATAAGTGATTCTGCCACTTTTGTACGTGCGGACTAAACACGCGTGCATGCGGTATTTCTGGCAGCAGTGGCCTGACTTATGAATTGTGCACGCATATTCTTTCTATAATTGCGTTATTTTCGAATTGTGGGTGATGATTTTTAGTTTGTACATAGGGACTAAAATCGCGTGTATGCGATATTTGGGGCAGCAATGGCTGCGTGATGAACTGCGCACGTTTATGCTTTCGACAATGGCGTTATTTTCAAATTATAAGTGATTCTTTTACTTTTGTACGTGCGGACTAAACACGCGTGCATGCGGTATTTCTGGCAGCAGTGGCTGTCTTATGAATTGTGCACGCATATGCTTTCTGCAATTGCATTATTTGCGAATTTTGGGTGATGATTTTTAGTTTGTCCACGGGGACTAAAATCGCGTGTTTTTGGTATTTGGTGCAGCAGTGGCTGCGTGATGAACTGCGCACGTTTATGCTTTCGACAATGACGTTATTTTCAAATTATAAGTGATTCTGCCACTTTTGTACGTGCGGACTAAACACGCGTGCATGCGGTATTTCTGGCAGCAGTGGCTGACTTATGAATTGTGCACGCATATTCTTTCTATAATTGCATTATTTTCGAATTGTGGGTGATGATTTTTACTTTGTACATGCGGACTAAAATCGCGTGTATGCGATATTTGGGGCAGCAATGGCTGCGTGATGAACTGCGTACGTTTATGCTTTCGACAATGGCGTTATTTTCAAATTATAAGTGATTCTGTTACTTTTGCACGTGCGGACTAAACACGCGTGCATGAGGTATTTCTGGCAGCAGTGGCTTTCTTATGAATTGTGCACGCATATGCTTTCTACAGTTGCATTATTTTCGAATTGTGGGTGATGATTTTTAGTTTGTACGTGGGGATTAAAATCGCGTGTTTGTGGTATTTGGGGCAGCAGTGGCTGCGTGATGAACTGCGCACGTTTATGCTTTCGACAATGGCGTTATTTTCAAATTATAAGTGATTCTGTTACTTTTGGACGTGCAGGACTAAACACGCGTGCATGCGGTATTTCTGGCAGCAGTGGCTGTCTTATCAATTGTGCACGTATATGCTTTCTACAACTGCATTATTTTCGAATTGTGGGTGATGATTTTTAGTTTGTACGTGGGGACTAAAATCGCGTGTATGCGGTATTTGGGGCAGCTGTGGCTGCGTGATGAACTGCGCACTTTATGCTTTCGACAATGGCGTTATTCTCAAATTATAAGTGATCCTGTTACTTTTGTACGTGCGGACTAAACGCGCGTGCATGCGGTATTTCTGGCAGCAGTGGCTGTCTTATGAACTGTGCACGCATATTCTTTCTACAATTGCATTATTTTCGAATTGTGGGTGATGATTTTTAGTTTGTACATGCGGACTAAAATCGCGTGTATGCGGTATTTGGGGCAGCAGTTGCTGCGTGATGAACTGCGCATGTTTATGCTTTCGACAATGGCGTTATTTTCAAATTATAAGTGATTCTGTTACTTTTGTACGTGCGGACTAAACACGCGTGCATGCGGTATTTCTGGCAGCAGTGGCTGTCTTATGAATTGTGCACGCATATGCTTTCTACAATTGCATTATTTGCGAATTTTGGGTGATGATTTTTAGTTTGTCCACGGGGACTAAAATCGCGTGTATGTGGTATTTGGTGCAGCAGTGGCTGCGTGATGAACTGCGCACGTTTATGCTTTCGACAATGGCGTTATTTTCAAATTATAAGTGATTCTGTTTAGTTCAATAGTTCAATAGTTTATTGAAAACATCAAAAACGTACATATAAGCAAATAAAGGACCGAGAGGGCAGGCCCTGTAAATCGGTCCTTATAAATAATCACTTATGCATAAAATGAACGTGTGGGGAAACATTATTACACGTAAAAATTACATTCATCGTTACATAAGACAGCACTACATGCTACAACATATTATTATACATATTACAATGCTGCTATAAGAAGAAAAAAGGAAATAAAATAGAAAAAAAAGAAAGAAAACATATGTCAGTGTCAGCTAAGGATTAACACAAGGAAATGTGAACAGTAGACCGGACTAGTCTCATTGTCAGGACCCGTGACGGATGTGCTATGTGTCGCGAAAATACATTTTACAATGGCGTTTAAATAATTGGAAGCTACCTAACGAGCGTATGGAAATCGGAAGACTGTTCCAAAGGCGAGCACCGAAAGATGAAAGAGAAAAAAAACCGTAGTTAGTACGATATGTTGGACATTGAAGTGATAAGAGCTGATTTCTGAGAGGGTAAGGCGTGGCGAGATGCCGGAGCTGCATCTGATATCTAACAGAAGATCCGTAGAATGCGGCATGCATCAGTTGAGAGACTTTATATCTCAGCAGATTAGATATGGTTGGAACACCTAACTCAGGAAAGGCAAAAGACACCGATTCCCTGGGACCAATGAAAAGAATAGTGCGTAAGGTCCTTTTCTGTGCCATGTACAAGGGATCAAGGTTGGAAGGATAAGTGAGACCGTAAACCTCTATGCCATAACTAATGTGTGAATGAATGAGGGCATAATACACAGTTAGCAATGTATTAGAGGTCGCGAGGTGCCGAAGCTTGGATAGTGCGAACAAACCTCCCGCAATTTTATGACGAACAAGATCAATGTGATGATGCCAACTCAAGTTTTCATGTAGAACGAGGCCCAGGAAACGAACAGAGGGAACACGAGTAAGAACGTGACTGCCTAGCGAAATTTGATTATCATCTAGGACGACACGCTTTTGAGGGGAATGAAAGACAACGTAGCATGACTTATCAAGATTAGCAGCTAATCTGCTCGATAACAACCAGTGATGAAGTTTACCAAGAACAAGGTTCGCTTTATGGAAGAGTGAAGCAAGCGTTTCACCCTCCACAAATATGTTCGTGTCGTCAGCGTAGAGAAAGCTGGTAGTGTTTAAATAATCTGGCAGATCGTTAATGTAAACAAGAAAGAGAAAGGGGCCAAGAATGGAACCCTGTGGGACGCCTGTGGACAGGGAACCCAAACGAGATTTCGTGCCATCCTGTTGGACAAACTGTTTCCTGTTGTGCAGAAAGTCCCGAAGCAGCCTGAGTGGCGTGCCTCTCACACCATATCTATGTAATTTTTGGAAGAGTATCTCATGGTTAATTAGATCAAAGGCCTTCGTTAAGTCAATAAAAATGCCCATGGTTAAAAGCTTTGCCTCGATGTTCATTCTAATTTTTTCTGTCGCATGTGCTAGGGCTAGTACTGTTGACCTATTTTTGCGAAATCCATATTGAGAGCAGCTAAATAGATTATTTGCTTCGAAAAAACATTCAAGACGCGCCAGGATTATTTTTTCTAATACTTTGCTAATCGGAGACAGCAGTGAAATGGGCCTGTAGTTGGATGTTACTGTGCTGTCTCCTTTTTTAAATATAGGCAGAACTTTTGCAATTTTCAGTTCTTCTGGGAAAACACCCTGTTCCAGACACTCATTGAACAATTTCGCAAGAGGCTCAGCAAGAAGATGACAAAGTCTCTTAAGGACCTCGGGGGAAATTTCATCGTACCCAGTTGACTTCAGCGGTTTTAGCCCTTGTATAACCGAAGTAACTTCTGATATACTCGTTGGTGCCATAAAAAAGGAGGCGGGGTTGAATGAAGGAAGCGGAACACTAAGATTAGATACGTTACCCGGGCACACACGTGTAGAAACGTTGCAAAAGTAATCGTTGAATACATTGACGATATCACTTTGCGTAGTCACAGGAGCCCCATTGTGCTTAAGTAGGCGCGCACCTGGAGTATCGACATTGTTTTTCCTAGATAAAGCAGAGTTTATCGTACGCCAGAGACGCTTTGGATCACCAGCCGAGTGACTGATAGCAGATGCAAAGTGACATTGTTTTGCAGTCTTTATTATGCTTTTAAGAACGTTGTTGTACCTAGTGTACCTTGCTCGAAGGTTACTGTTCAGTGGGGACAATCTTAATTTACGGTACAGATTGTTCTTGCGCTTTATGCTTCGGAAAATTCCTTTGGTTATCCAGGGTTGTCTTATCGTTGCACGTCGACTTTGCACAATGGGCATAGTGCAGCTGTCAATTATACCCGTGAGTGTGGAGAAAAAGAGACTAAACTTTTCCTGTACATTCATGAAAGAGTCAAAGTTCCAAGAAACTTTGGACAGGCACCTCTCAAGAGCGTTGAAGTTCAGGTGAGGCCGAGTGTTTAACGAAGGTGAAGGAGGTGTAGCGTTATTACAGGCAACGTAGATCATCTCATGGTCGGATATATCACAGGAAACAACACCATGTGTGAGGCTTTGTTCCGTCAAATTGGTTACGACATGGTCAAGTAGAGTACCTTGGTTAGTCATACCAAAACGTGTTGCTGTAGAGATTAACTGTCTAAAGCCAAAATATGCTAATGTTTCAGTGTAAGACAGAGACATAGTATCGGTTTTCAAAAGGTCAATATTGAGATCACCAAGAATAATAACGTTATATTTGGACGACGACAATTGGTGAAGCAAGTCAGTAAACGCACTCAAAATCGTTGTTAGGTCGCTACTCGGTGACCGATATATTACACCTACAATAAGTGGACGGTTGCGAAGACAACAAATAGAGGGAGGACAGCTAACAACTTCAACGAAAAGAGACTCAACTAACGATACATTCAAATGCAGGTCTCGCTTAACAGAGTAGACAACCTTGTAGTCAATATATAGTGCTACACCTCCGTGGGAGTCAGCCCTATGACAGAATTCAGAATTGTAACCTTCTAACGTCAGAAAGGGTTCATGTGCTACACTTGTCCAGGTTTCAGATAAAGCGAGAAATGACAGATTGCTTTTTAGGCATGAGATAGCATTTTCTATATCATCTAGATGTTTAGGTAGACTGCGTACATTTAGATGCAGTGCAAACGGGTCAGCTACGTCACTGTTGGACAACTGATCCAGAGTAACATAAGCCATACAGCAAATAAAAGAAAAAAGAAAGAAAAGAAACAGAAAAAGTGATATACTACAATAAAGAAGTAATGCAGTACTGTATCTCAGCTGCGTTCCAGGATGCAAAACGCAACAACCTACAGTGCTGTGAGGTCATTAATGTGTCTTATTTGCACAGCTTTGGTGCCATCCTCGCGTCTAACGAAGATACGGCCATTCCGCACCCAGACGTACTGGTAACCTTTATCTTTAGCAATCGACCGACACTGCCAGAGCAGTTTTTTATTTAAAGCAGTAAGGTTTTCACACAAGTAAAGTGAACTACCACGTTCCAAAGGAGATTTCAACCTGTTTTTTTGACCCAGCCATTTGTCTCTTGTTTGCCTTGACTGGAATCTAATGAGTATAGGGGGTGCTTGCTCTTTTGACTTAGATGGCAAACGATGGACGGCATCATAATCCACTTCTGTGAGCGGGGGAAGCTGAAGTTTGACAGCAACCTCGTTTACAACTTTTGACAAATCTTCACCGTCCAGGAGGGGCAAGCCACGAATCTCGATATTGTTCCGGCGCGTATACTGTTCTAGCTCGTTAATTTGGGTGGACAATTGTTGTATCTCAACCTTATGTGTTTTATCCGAAGCCTCGAGCGTACTAACGTGTTTGGTAACCTCCTCCAAAGAAGCCGAATTTTTTTCCACATGCAAGACGAGCTCATCGTGTTTATTGGATAGAGCAGTAATCTTCGCTTCTAGTGACTCATTTTTTTCAATTACAGAGGATATTTTTTTACCGTTCTTCAAGATCTCCTGCATAATTGCACCCAGCGAAGGTTCTGAGACAGATGGGGTCTGGTACGACCTTGATTTGTTCAGGTTACAAGTTGGGCAGAGCCAGGAGTCCCGTTCAACGTCAGTAAATGCCTTCAGAGTAGTTTTAGTGACACCAGAACATTTTCCACCGTGATAGAAGTTGGAACACTTTGTACAGGCAACAAAAAGATTATCCTTAATAAAGGATTGCGTACACGCAAGACATATATCAGAGTCATTAGGTTTCAGGGCCATGGTTTCACTCACAGTGTGCAGTCAAGTGGGGAGAGCGGTACAGTACAAGCAAAGGTAAATCTCTTACCTAAGAACGTAAGATCACAAATGTCATATGCGTGCTCGACAGTGATTCCCCACAAGACTGCAGGAGGTAGCGACGTTGCTATTCATTTTGTAGCATCTTGTAGGTGACGTCAGTCGCAGCAGGATATCCGGTGCGCAGATGTGGCGTAGTTCCACGTGTGGCTGGTGACACTCAGCTGCTGATTCGAGCGAGGGGTAATCTAAGAACGTAAGATCACAAATGTCAGATGCGTGCTCGACAGTGATTCCCCACAAGACTGCCGTGCGTTTCTTTTGTACGTGCGGACTAAGTACGCGTGCATGCGGTATTTCTGGCAGCAGTGGCTGTCTTATGAATTGTGCACGCATATTCTTTCTATAATTGCGTTATTTTCGAATTGTGAGTGATGATTTTTAGTTTGTAGATGCGGACTAAAATCGCGTGTATGCGGTATTTGGGGCAGCAGTGGCTGCGTGATGAACTGCGCACATTTATGCTTTCGACAATGGCGTTATTTTCAAATTATAAGTGATTCTGTTACTTTTGCACGTGCGGACTAAACACGCGTGCATGCGGTATTTCTGGCAGCAGTGGCTGTCTTATGAACTGTGCACGCATATTCTTTCTACAATTGCATTATATTCGAATTGTGGGTGATGATTTTTAGTTTGTACATGCGGACTAAAATCGCGTGTATGCGGTATTTGGGGCAGCAGTGCCTGCGTGATGAACTGCGCACGTTTATGCTTTCGACAATGGCGTTATTTTCAAATTATAAGTGATCCTGTTACTTTTGTACGTGCAGACTAAACACGCGCGCATGCGGTATTTCTGGCAGCAGTGGCTGTCTCATGAATTGTGCACGCATATGCTTTCTACAATTGCATTATTTGCGAATTTTGGGTGATGATTTTTAGTTTGTCCACGGGGACTAAAATCGCGTATTTGTGGTATTTGGTGCAGCAGTGGCTGCGTGATGAACTGCGCACGTTTATGCTTTCGACAATGACGTTATTTTCAAATTATAAGTGATTCTGCCACTTTTGTACGTGCGGACTAAACACGCGTGCATGCGGTATTTCTGGCAGCAGTGGCTGACTTATGAATTGTGCACGCATATTCTTTCTATAATTGCATTATTTTCGAATTGTGGGTGATGATTTTTAGTTTGTACATGCGGACTAAAATCGCGTGTATGCGATATTTGGGGCAGCAATGGCTGCGTGATGAACTGCGTACGTTTATGCTTTCGACAATGGCGTTATTTTCAAATTATAAGTGATTCTGTTACTTTTGCACGTGCGGACTAAACACGCGTGCATGAGGTATTTCTGGCAGCAGTGGCTTTCTTATGAATTGTGCACGCATATGCTTTCTACAATTGCATTATTTGCGAATTTTGGGTGATGATTTTTAGTTTGTCCACGGGGACTAAAATCGCGTGTATGTGGTATTTGGTGCAGCAGTGGCTGTGTGATGAACTGCGCACGTTTATGCTTTCGACAATGGCGTTATTTTCAAATTATAAGTGATTCTGTTACTTTTGCACGTGCGGACTAAACACGCGTGCATGCGGTATTTCTGGCAGCAGTGGCTTTCTTATGAATTGTGCACGCATATGCTTTCTACAATTGCATTATTTGCGAATTTTGGGTGATGGTTTTTAGTTTGTACGTGGGGACTAAAATCGCGTGTATGCGGTATTTGGGGCAGCTGTGGCTGCGTGATGAACTGCGCACGTTTATGCTTTCGACAATGGCGTTATTCTCAAATTATAAGTGATTCTGTTACTTTTGCACGTGCGGACTAAACACGCGTGCATGAGGTATTTCTGGCAGCAGTGGCTTTCTTATGAATTGTGCACGCATATGCTTTCTCCAATTGCATTTCTTGCGAATTTTGGGTGATGATTTTTAGTTTGTCCACGGGGACTAAAATCGCGTGTATGTGGTATTTGGTGCAGCAGTGGCTGCGTGATGAACTGCGCACGTTTATGCTTTCGACAATGACGTTATTTTCAAATTATAAGTGATTCTGCCACTTTTGTACGTGCACAATTCATAAGACAGCCACTACTGCCAGAAATACCGCATGCACGCGTGCTTAGTCCGCACGTACAAATGTAACAGAATCAATTATAATTTGAAAATAACGCCATTGTTGAAAGCATAAATGTGCGCAGTTCATCACGCAGCCACTGCTGCCCCAAATACCGCATACACGCGATTTTAGTCCCCACGTACAAACTAAAAATCATCACTCACAATTCGAAAATAATGCAATTGTAGAAAGCATATACGTGCACAATTCATAAGACAGCCACTGGTGCCAGAGATACCGCATGCACGCGTGTTCAGTCCGCACGTACAAAAGTAACATAATCACTTATAATTTAAAAATAACGCCATTGTCGAAAGCATAAACGTGCGCAGTTCATCACGCAGCCACTGCTGCCCCAAATACCGCATACACGCGATTTTAGTCCCCACGTACAAACTAAAAATCATCACCCACAAATCGAAAATAATGCAGTTGTAGAAAGCATATACGTGCACAATTCATAAGCCAGCCACTGCTGCCAGAAATACCGCATGCACGCGTGTTTAGTCCGCACGTACAAAAGTAACAGAATCACTTATAATTTGAAAATAACGCCATTGTCGAAAGCATAAAAGTGCGCAGTTCATCACGCAGCCACTGCTGCCCCAAATACCGCATACACGCGATTTTAGTCCGCACATACAAACTAAAAATCATCACCCACAATTCGAAAATAATGCAATTGTAGAAAGCATATGCGTGCACAATTCATGAGACAGCCACTGCTGCCAGAAATACCGCATGCGCGCGTGTTTAGTCCGCACGTACAAAAGTAACAGGATCACTTATAATTTGAGAATAACGCCATTGTCGAAAGCATAAGCGTGCGCAGTTCATCACGCAGCCACTGCTGCCCCAAATACCCCATACACGCGATTTTAGTCCCCGTGTACAAACTAAAAATCATCACCCACAATTCGAAAATAATGCAGTTGTCGAAAGCATATACGTGCACAATTCATAAGACAGCCACTGCTGCCAGAAATACCGCATGCACGCGTGCTTAATCCGCACGTACAAAAGTAACAGAATCAATTATAATTTGAAAATAACGCCATTGTCGAAAGCATAAACGTGCGCGGTTCATCACGCAGCCACTGCTTCCCCAAATACCGCATACACGCGATTTTAGTCCTCACGTACAAACTAAAAATCATCACTCACAATTCGAAAATGATCCAATTGTAGAAAGCATATACGTGCACAATTCACAAGACAGCCACTGCTGCCAGAAATACCGCATGCACGCGTGTTCAGTCCGCACGTACAAAAGTAACATAATCACTTATAATTTAAAAATAACGCCATTGTCGAAAGCATAAACGTGCACAGTTCATCACGCAGCCACTGCTGCCCCAAATACCGCATACACGCGATTTTAGTCCCCACGTACAAACTAAAAATCATCACCCACAATTCGAAATTAATCCAATTGTAGAAAGCATATACGTGCACAATTCATAAGACAGCCACTGCTGCCAGAAATACCGCATGCACACATGTTTAGTCCGCACGTGTAAAAGTAACAGAATCAGTTATAATTTGAAAATAACGCCATTGTCGAAAGCATAAACGTCCGCAGTTCATCATGCATCCACTGCTGCCCCAAATACCGCATACACGCGATTTTACTCCCCATTTACAAACTAAAAATCATCACCCACAATTCGAAAATAATGCAATTATAGAAAGCATATACGTGCACAATTCTTAAGACAGCCACTGCTGCCAGAAATACCGCATGCACGCGTGTTTAGTCCGCACGTACAAAAGTAACAGAATATATACTTAATAACAGAATTATACTTAGAATAATATCACTTACTATTTGAAAATAACGCCATTGTCGAAAGCATAAACGTGCGCAGTTCATCACGCAGCTACTGCTGCCCAAATACCGCATACA